>NC_133492.1:12681136-12892149 GCF_025370935.1 Choristoneura fumiferana
CTATCGATTCGATACAAATTGTACCTCTTATCATTTAGAACGTAAAATTAATTATATTTCGAATACACATACCTACAATTCGTACTTGGCTGTACATGATTCCGGCCTACAAGGAACTTTTCATAGTAAATAGTTACATTTTTCTGAAGCAATGTGTATCGAATGACGCTAAATTTTATTAAGACACGGTTTCCACAGAGTACTTTATACATACATACAAAACTGAACTGACGGTTTCGTGTCGGTCTATGAACCAAACCGGATGACTATACCTACACCTTTTGTTATGAGATATTTATACAGATAAACAGATTAACTTATTTAGTATAAAATAGACATAAACTAAACGTAGCAGACTATGGATTTAATACCTTTGTACTAAACGCGACATTTTCACTATAAAATCGGGTTATCCATCATCACCGAGCAACCAAAAGATGTTTAATAAACTAGTTTGATTTAACTATGATGGACAATAAAATGTACCTGTATTACCCAAACAACTGAAATTGCTAAACCCAAACAAAATAATGACAGAAAACTTACTTTACTACAACTTGGCTGTATGGCCGTATGCCCTTTACTTTTCTGTTTCCCTTACTAGTCTATGGATTATTAAAAACAAAACAACTGTGTCTATACGACGGCGAGCCTACTCCGAATCCGAACTCGAACATCGAAGCCCGTATAGCACTGTCCGCTCGCTCCCGCTTCAAACACTATAAGCGTCAGAGGAACCGAACGATACGAACCCCGACCCACGAACCTCGCAGTAGCCCTGCAGTTACCTACCTATATTTTCTTTGACTTGACTGACCTAGATTATTGACCTAATTGTTACTTTTGAAACGATTCCAAAGAAGACAAGCAAGCAATGTGCAATTCAAGTAATCTAAGTAATATTTAGTGCAAAATAACCTAGCGACTGTTATTTACGTCTCAGACGATGCTACCTACTCCAAGTTAAACACATAAGGTGATAAACTATGTGATAAAAGACTGAATAACGGGGTGCAAAATTGTGTAAAATTAGTGTAATAAACTATGAACTATGAGTGAACACCGGACATGCAGTGATTTAAGTGGATAGAATTGGAAACACAGTGATGGAACTTATTCATTAAGCATATAAAATTGGAAAACACTTGTGACGGAACTTAGTTAGTGGACAAAAACCGTAGTGTGTGAAAGGGTTTAGTTCTAAGCAATTATGTAAAATTCAAGTAAAAATCTACTTTACGATTGTGTTTATGTTATTTCCTTATCAATATTAATATACCTGCCCTATAAATTATAATTTCGAACGATAAAACTACAAATAAAACCAAATCTTTTACTCTCACTTCCATTCCACGGCAACACTGTGCCCTAGCTGGGCATTCCCTGCTGTCTAGAAAACCTGCCTGAATATCTGTCTGCCTATAAGAGATTGAATAACTTAATAAATTCTAGAAATAAGTTCTTAAAAAGTCAAAATAATGATTACCAGATTTTAACAATACACCTAATAGTAACCTACAATAAGACTAAAAGTAAACCTACTGCTAAGTAATTCAACTGATCATAATCCTGGAAACGGCAGCCCACTGTAACGAACCCCCCCCTATAAAAAAAACTTTTTGCCCTTCTCTCAGCTAAACCTAAAGCAACTGTTAATTTAATCAAAACTCCCTAAGCTCAAAGCTATGACCTACCTATGTGCAGCCTACCTATATAACTAGAGCTTATGAGTCCTACTGAGATGTCTGAAACCTACTATATGATAGCGTGATGATGTGAATTGGCCATGTGATCGTCTAGTGGTTGTCTAGTGCCTAAATAAAATGATTGACCCTTCGTTGTGTCCGTCCTAGGTAACCCATACGGTACTTTTAGTGAAGAAGTAAGATTGGTTGGTCTGAATTTAAGCTACAACTAATTATCTACCTACCTATAACGCAGCTAAGAACACATTACTAGAAAATAACTAATTTGACTAGGAATATAGAATGCTGTAGTATGTTATGGAATGCTGTTAGGGGAACAGGGGCAAGTTGTATCCATGATTACTTGAGAGGAACAAGTATAGCTATAAGGTATGACATTCTGAAATAAAGCGCATTAATAAATGCTTATGGTAGAACATAGTAAAATATCTAAGATTTAAGGAGATTAACCTAGTGATTATATAGGTCTGTGAAGTTTATTAAAATCATGACTTTTAAAACACCTAGCTATAATAACAAACCAAGATTTCTAAAATGCTAAGAAGGGAAGAACACAGGATTAGTAAAAACACAGTGTAAAATAAAAACAGTAAAATAAGCCAAATGAAAACAGTTTGATAAAACACAAACAAAATGAGAATAAGATAATGTTTCCTTTTGCTATAGTATAATGGGATATACAGAATACTACCCACACTATAAGGATATTGTGTGAGCGATAGGTAGAACAGGAATATGGTATTATAAGTTTTCCATTTTACTTCAGCAATTGGAAATAAGCACACAGAATTAAATGGATTAGTTAAGTAAATAAAGAGCATTCTAGGGCTCAAATGCAGGATAATAAAGTTGTATATAGGTAATATACTTATGTGTCCACCAGGTGATAAAATTCATAAAGTCGGTATATACAAGTCAATTAGAAATAGCATTTGGGTTTTCCTTCCTATAATATAATGGTATGGCAAAAGTACTCTTGCTATAAATAGTTTATTTAATTGATAAATTAACCATAAGAATTTATATGATTTCTATTTAATAATAAAAGCTCACAACAACATTCCAGTGATTAGTTAGTCAATAGTATACAGCAAATTCTCATCCGCCTACCAGTTCTAATTTTTAGCTTTGTTAGTTCCACAATGGTGGAATTCTGGACTCAAGTGCAAGCTAAAATGTTGTACCTAGGTAAAGTATATAATCACAAGCGATAATGCTTGAGAGTTGTTTGTAGATGAATATATTTTTTCTTTGCTATAATATATTAATGCACTAGGTGTTAGGTTTACTCTTACTATAGCTTGTATTTGTATTGATTGAATACTCATGAAGAATTATAGGATTTATTTGGAAATAATCTACATCACCAATTTCAACGATTAATTATAAGCTTGAGGTTAATGTAGAAGGGGTTAATATATATATATATATGTATAAATTATTGTCCCCCCTAATTACCTCCCACCTGTTTATAGACCGGGTGGTAGATAATAAATCGGGTATTCTTATCTTACCAAGTAAAGGCAGATTGTTAGTTTTGCAGGTAAGTAGTATTCATTCACTACCTATAGAATACCAACCAACTTAATATCTATTGGATGGAGGTAATGGTCTCCCCGTCTGTACAGTTAAACACAATATAAGTTACCCACTTTAAGAATACTGCAATTAATTATATTATTGTTTTGTAAGAATCTGTCGATAGCAGATAGTTTATACATTTACGATTTATTCAGTCTGGCTCTCAGTACATGAATAGCGTTCCCCTGTCAAGAATAGAACTTTGCTACATGCCTAGCTTTGACCAAATATAACACATAAATGTCGAGAATTTTCTTTGGATGGAATTAATAGTAGGTATCCCATAATTGTGTCAACCTTAGACATAGAAATTTTAATAGATTATTTTCTTCATTATTTTTCTATTAAGTCCCTAAGCACACATTAATATATGTATATATATATATATCGCACACAACAGTAAATGAGTAAAGTTAACAAGGCGTACTTACATGACTCGTTGCACAAGATAAAGAAATACATATCTGACCTCACAGTTCCTGGTTCCGGTAATGGTGACCGCGGAGATCCTAGCGGGGGTTTTCGTTAGCACCGCAGGTATCCAACCCCGAGCTCAAATCAGACCTCACAGAATAAAGAACTAAGCTGGAAAACTAGCAGCGAAAGAACCGAAACAAAAAACGCGAGAGCATTGCCCAGCGACATCAGACTCCCGCCGGCCTGCCAGCCTATTTACGATCAAGATTAAAGAGACGGAGGACTAATAGCGAAAGAACAAACAAAACGCATGGGTACTCCCCAGCGACATCGGTCTCTCAATACCAATCCGCAAGCTCCATCATAAATAATTAAATTAACAAAAACGCGCAAATCACCCAGCAGCGAAACGACCCTCCCTTTCCCAAGTTCCAGAACCGAATGCCCCCAAAAACCTCCATTTTTCTTTTTTTCCCCGATCGATAATTGAAGAACCTTCCAGTTTGAATCGAGCCGCGAAAGTCCCAAAGCAATAGAGTTTGTAAGAGTAAGAGCGAGACAGGTATACGACTCTGAATAATGAACGACGAACCAAACTGAAGGTTTTAAACAACATGTAAAAGAGATAAACGATGAGATGAGATAGTCATATTAGTTTTAAACACCGAACGATGAATGGAAGCGAAGGTTAATTCTATGTTTAAATAGTGTATAGAGCAGTGATAAACGAAGAGTTTTATTGTTTTATCATCAAGTATATTATATTTCATTTGATCTAAATATTTGTTTGTGTTTAATAAAGTCAAATTTTCTGCTAATGTTTAATATGATTATTTATGTAAGTAAATAAGCGATTAACCGAATAATAAGGACCAGACGTGGTAAACAACAGAGGCTTATTTAATACATTGTGAACTTTGCAGTAGTTATTTAATTTTATGTTTATTTATTTATTTATTCATATATTTGTGAACGAAGCGGTACAAGATGTCTCTTGTTCCGTTTCAGCGGCTAAGCTTAGAAACTTCTGAAAAGCTATAATTTTCGATGGGTCTTAATTACGACTTAAACATGTTGTTAAATAACTTTGAAGTTTCGACCACATTGTTATTAAGTAAGTTAATTGCTAATAAGTCGTGATTAAATCCGGGTCTGATATCTATTAATTATCTTTTTATATGACATACCGTTTGACCTTTCTTTGTTCTTATTACAACGAGAGCATTCTCTTATAGACCGGCAGGTTTTACCTACGCAATTTTATCAGTTAAGTGTTGGTCTAAGTACAGTCATCTGCATTAATATCTGCCACAAAGGAGCGCGCAAAAATATCTGGTAGGTACGTCTACCGGTCTAAGAAAAGTCGTATCACATATTTATAATAATATTAATCATTTATTTCGAAAAACTTGGTTCCATAAAAAAATACATACAAAGAAAATAAAACGATTACCTACTACAAAAATGTGTAAGTTCAGTACTTAGGCTATGATTTATAATCTACGTGCAAACATGCAAACTGTTCCAGTGCTTAGCAAAGGGACAATCCAACCTACTCGCTATCACACCCAGGATACTGTTGGCACTGCCATGAATACGCCGCATTAAGGAGGCAGCTCGCTTGCGCATGATGACATGCAAGCCATCCACTTTCGTCTTAGCAAACATAGGTACCAGAGGCGCTACAGTATTTTGGCAATCCCAACAGCATCTTGAGTATGTTATTATACTGCACGCGTAGGGCGCTGATTGACTTTTGGGTATAGCTAATCCACTGGTTGCACGCCTAAAAGGACTGGCAGTACGCGGCAGTATTTATGCAGGCTTAGAAGCGTCAGATATTAGTATCAGTGCTGGTGACTGAACTAAGAAAGTATAGTCAAAGGAACCGAATCGTATACCAAGTTGGAACCTTCTTGCCGCAAATGTCATCTGTTTTAATAATGTGTGGCAATAGTAACGAATGAAAATCACGAAAATTTAAAGCATTATTCCATACGTCTGCGGAAGAAATCATCGTAAAGTTTATTGTGAAATGGTTCCGAGGTAACCTATTCAGGCTTCCTCGACTACACGCGCATCAAAACAAACAAGAAATTGTCTCAATTTCTTCGTTAAAATTATTATTAACAGGGGGGCTACTATGAAATTTGAAAATAGATGGTCGTATCGCACCGTCCCTCTCACTCTCGTATTAAATAATATTAGCGTCAGCGGGACGGCAAGATACGAAGTTCGAATTTTGTACTTCGTAGTACAGGGCCAGAGCCAACATTTGGCACCTGCGCTAATACTTACTCGTTAAACTCAGGAAATTACAGCGATACCAAGCCTCGTAATCTAACGATCTTACTGCGAGTTTGTCAGACACGCTCAGAATACAACTTTTGCAATTTATTTCGTGTCACGCTCTTTGTACTGCGTATCTTGTGTGACTTTAAAAGGTGATCATTTTATAGACACCGAGTTAATGAGGGCTAAAAGACAGGCGAAATATCGCTAGATGGCGTTAGTATCGTGAGGTTTTTTAAAGTTACGGTCTTGCTTGCAATGAGGGCTATCGTTTTTTGTCTCACTAGATGGCGCACTGTTGCGTGAGGTTTTTAAGTGTGGGTTTCAGAGTCTGTTATTACGGGCGTTAAAACAAAGTTTAGATTAAAATCATATTTAAAACACCTTAAAACCGTACCATAAAAATATCCAGCAACCACAGTGTTGCTTAGTCCCGTTTTGTTCGGAAAAAAACGGAGGACAAAAGTTTCCGAAAGACAAAACTGTCTCAAAACACAGACATTCATTGCCCCGTAACGCATAATTGCCATAATTAATTTCAGGTAATGCAAATATTCACAAAAAATTCTAATTATAAATAAACCCGCGTAGCTCACCCAAAAACTATGAGATTTGACATTTCGGAGACCTCACGCTACACTAGCGCCTCTAGCGGCAAATTCATTCGCGATAGCCCTCATTGGCTCATTTAATTTTTAGCCAATTGCAAGCAAGACCGTAACGTCAAACGGACCTCACGATACTAACGCCATCTAGCGAGTACTTTTCTGGGTAAAAAAGTATTAATTTATTATATTTTGTAGTATATTGGACGCGTATCTTTTCTTTTGGCAATTAAGGCAATTAAACAATTGAATGAAATGAGGATATAGCCAGTCACAATCAATTTAAAAAATGTCAGTCTCTCTATGTCTGTAACCATCTAAAATTACCCCACGATGTGTGTATTTTGCTTGAAAGGGATTCTACAGTAACACTGGATGAATATCCAGATACCTACAAAATACTGAGCCTTCAGTGCGTTATTCAGACTTGCCATTGGCGGTTTTTTTTTCTAAAGAGTACCTAATCTCATTGCTTCCCTGACCACTTCCATATGCAAGACCAACAGAAAATTGTTAAACAAGTATGTAATATATTTATTGAGTACCTATCATGGTATAAGCTTTTTTTGGAATGGAATTCGATAAAAGATTGAGTAGGTTTGCTTCTTTACCAAATAATGTTTTTTTAAATATCCGAGAAACAAAATAATAATAGTTTTCCTACTAGAACTATAATTTACAGAGGATTTTCATTCATAATATTTCATTATTTATTTTGCTGCTCAAGTCATAGACAGTAATCGCCTTTTCTTTGACAGTTCATTTGTGGCAAGATACTTTAAATGGATATTGTTTCCAAAAAATAAAGGTTATTTTTCTCGTCTTAGAGGAAAAACGTAAGCGGCTCTCGAAATCAGGTGTTGCCAGTAAGAGCGAGTGTTGAGTTGTGTACTTAAAGGGCTAAGAGTTACATTCTTCACTATATGCTTCAGGGCGAAACAAAAGGTTTAAAAACCGTACGAGGTAAATACAGTGTGACCAATTTAATCAGGGTTCCACGGCAATTTTGGCAGAATAAGATCCGTAACTTTTTTTAAAATTTATGTTATACAACAAAAAAAAACCTTATACTTCGCCAAACTGCAAAACAGTTTGTTGGCGAATACTACACTCCTTATTTTAGTTATATACCTCTTTAATTAGATCGTATTAAGTACTTCCAACCACGCTACACAATATCACAATTAGCTAACCATTAAAAATTAAACATTAGATATTTATATTTTCTTCATGAAAGGCACCCATCAAACACGCTTTCAATTTGTTTTTAAAAATTCCCTTGCTTACGCATTCCTTCTCATAAAACAATTTATTGAATATTCGTGGTATCAGATACCTTCTAGTTCTCTGTCCGTATTAGTTACAAGATCCAGGCTTCATAATAATATACCTTTTCAACGAAGTCACTCACAATTTGAAATCCGGGTGATCGGTTATAATATAGCCCCGCCCATAATACCGCTAAACGTTATGTCTGTGTCAAATTACAACCCTCTAAGTATAACTATACAATACAATGACTATTTATTGAACACCAAGGAATAGTCAGCAGTTAAACTGCTGCAGGTTATAAACTAACTTTTTGCCAAATTTCATCCTAATCCGGCCAGCTGTTTCAGCGTGAAGAAGTAACAAACATACTCATTCACTCACTAACTCACTCACTCACTCACAAACTTTCACATTCATAATATTAGTAGGATTACAGCTTTTTACTTTGACTTGGCACGTCCATCGAAACATGCACGCAGTGCTTCATGGACGCAATATCTGCCTAATACTGCATCAAAAGATCCGAGTCAAAGGATCTGTCATCTAATCAACATATCGACCATCTACGATCTGTGCAAACCATCAAAGACATGTCGAATTGCCAATAACCCTTTGAGTTTGTCCAGATACCAGAGGAGACTCAAAGCCTACATTTTGAATGCACAGGCGTCTAAAATGACAATAAAATAATTCTCGTGCTCGTTGACTTCGTATTTATGCTGGATATAATTTAACATAATAGTTATTTGTGCAACAAGAGAGCAAAGTCGTTGTTTGTGTTGCGAGTGTTAATTTTGAATCCCGAGTAAGCGAAGGATTCTATAATTGAATTACGAGCATAGCGAGTGATTCTAGGTTAGAATCCGGAAATCAGCGAGGGATTCACACACACACACACACACACACACACACACACACACACACACACACACACACACACACACACACACACACACACACACACACACACACACACGACACACGACACGCGAGATGTAAAAAAACTTTGGTCTCGTGTGACACATACAACTTTTCACCTCAGTTGCGAGAACATAAGGTTAGAGTTAAACCACATAACAAAATCCGATTATTAAGAAACAAATATTATAATCACAAACAAACCTTTACTCAAAAATTACACGTACAGTTGCCATTACACTTTTAAAAAGTCACCAAAAAGTTCAAAATGCCAGACATGATCAAAAGTCTCCGGCAAGTAAAGAGGTTTTGAATTCGGAACGAAAAAGTGTCCAGTAGGTACGATATAAATCTCATACTCATACATAACATGCATTGTAATTTGAATTTAAAACTACTTGTAAAATATTATATCATATGTTTTAATACTGTCATTAAAAAAGTTGAACAATAAACGTATGGTTTATTATAAATGTTATTAAATATTATTTTATTAGGATTTGAATTTTTTACCCTTTACCAAGTTATTTGTGACCTTTGCACGCAATTTTGAAGAAAACTTCTCCAACGTAATAAACCTCCGTCATAATTTCTTCGGAGCCAGCAGTTTCTAAGCATCGCTCTTAGATCAAACAATATTTTTGGTGAAAAGGGTAAACAAATTTAGCCTTTAATCGGCTTAACTGAATTCTAATTGCTAATACCCTTCGAAGTGCACGAGTAAGTCAGAAATTTGAGCTCGCGAACAATGGATAGCTCGCTTTTCATTCAAATACTGAAAATCCCACTTATATTATAAATGCGAAAGTTTGTAAGTCTGTTTGTTTGTTACTTCATCACGTCTAAACAGCTCAACAGAATTAGATGAAATTCGGTGTATAGATAGTTTGAGTCCCGGGGAAGGACAAAGAATAGTTTTTATTCCGGAAAATTGCATATATCCCGCGAGATAGCGATAAATAATTCTACGCGGACGGAACTGCAGGACCCAGTTAGTGATTAAATAAAGCATGGCAGTAATTTAATTCATAATGCATTAATGTGCTACTGGCAAAAAACGGAGAAAATCAATGGGACAAAAAAGTCACTAATGAAGAGGTTTCAGAAGTCTGGAAGAGAAAAGAACATAGATAGAAACAATAGAGAATCGGAGAGGAAAAATTATTGATTATCTTATACGACATGATGAGTTCATAAACGTCATCTTAAAAGAGAAAGTGGAAGAGAAGTGAAAAAGATGGAGGCCGAGGATTGACTATACAAAGCAAATAAAGGAGTGAAGAGCCATTCATCGGCTACATACACCGACAAGAGTGTAACTCTTAAATATGAAGAAATAGTAATTTAATTAGAAGAAAAATATAGGTAAGAGTTTACGCGAGTACTAATTGGGACCTAAACCGATTAACCACCGTGCTTCTAAGTCAATAGGAAACGGAGTACGTAGCGAAACTACATCTCTGCAGCTTCATAATTCCCCTCAAAAGCAACTAGTATTGCATCGGCGACTTTCCGAGAAATTAATAACAAGGAACTAAGCAAACTAACTTAATACAACGAACGAAGCATCGTTGTATGAAATAAAGTGCGACACGACGCCATTACTTTGGCTTTCTCCAAGTATCGGAAACGTTTTCAAACTTGGCAAAAGTTAGAGACAGTGTTATTGTGATGTAACAAGTCCTTTGCAAACAAAATGAGACAGTAGACTCCAATTATCGAAGGCGAAGGCTTTGTGGCGTTGTGTTACGATGTGGTTGGTTAATCTGATTTGTTAGAGTAGGATAAAGTATATACAACCGAATGAAAGGAGAACTAAACTTGAACATGAAACTACCGTGAGACTCACTCATACTTAAAGAAACCGGCCAAGAGCGTGTCGGACACGCCCAAAATAGGGTTCCGTAGGGGTCCACTACGAAAAAATCAAGTAATATTTTTCTACGGATTTCGTATTTTATACGGAATCTTCCAAGTTTAGGTATATTTTATACCTTAGGCTGCTATTTACTCATAAACTACTAATAATTCTCAAGCAAACTTAGCCGTTATAGTTTTCCTTGAAAGTTTGATATATTTACTACCATCCTGAATTTTTTCAAATTTTTCCACCCACCGGTTTAGATTTTAGAGGGGGGGACGCTCGATTTTAATGAAAATGTGCACTTTAAAGTTGAATATTTCGCAAACAAATCACTGAATCGAAAAATCGTCCCCTAATGGTTTTAAAAGACCTATCCAACGATACCACACTATAGGGTTGGATGAGAAAAAAAAAATCACCCCCATTTTACGTCTATGGGAGGTACCCTAAAAATTTTTTTTTTTAATTTTTAACTGTACCATTTTGTCGGCATAGTTTACTTATATATCCGTGCAAAATTACAGCTTTCTAGCATTGATAGTCTCTGAGCAAAGCCGCGGACGGACAGACAGACAGACATGGCGAAACTATAAGGGTTCCGTTTTTGCCATTTTGGCTCCGGAACCCTAAAAAACCGCGCGCCAGTGGTGCGTGTTGAATAAGTCGCCATGTCGCGTGCTCCTAAGAAAGGCTACGAATAAGCCCGAAACATGTTGAGCTAAACTCGATTTAACACATGAGTTATCCGGGTTTGTTTCATTAAATATGAGAATTACAATTTTATGTAAAGTCGAACCATTTTATGCCTGACCCTCCGTAGAACGTTCTCACCGTATGTGTCATAATGAATTCCCTTGTCAGGCAATTTCATGTCACTATGACTTTCTACGCAAAGGTCCCAAACTGGGTCCGATTCAGTTGATTCAATAGTACCTACTTACAAAATTTTATTTTATTTGTGCAGTTTACGTCAAAATTGAGATAGTTTAAAAAAAGTAGCGCCCTTGTTTGTTTTCTCCTTGTACCTAACTATCGTACTATCCCAATAGTAACAAACTGAAGTACTCATTATCCCTATACGTAGACAAGTTTGTTCGTAACCCTCAGTAGAACCCTGTTACAGTCAGAATTTGGCGCATTTATCAAAAAAAATGATAAGGGCATCAAAGGCTCTCTGCGACAGAGTTCTACCGACTACCGAGTATTACATATACGAGCTTGTCAGGGTATAGACAAATTTGATGTTTTGACTCACTAGTTATATGTTTATATTGAAATGTTGAAAACTGTCTAGGAATAAAAGATATCTTTGATGAATGTATTTTTGAACATGACTGTAATAGGTCGACTAAGTATATCTCCTAATTTAGTTGGACTAAACGACTGAATTAAACCATCATGGACAATTAGAGTCGGAAGATCATATGTCATAGCAATTAATTTAAAATTGTACCCGTTGGCTTATGTTTTCCAACGAGAACAAACTGTCTATTATGCCCAACGCACACAGACGACGGGTGCGGGTCGGTAGCGGGCCCGCGACGGGCGTATTTACATGACGTTATGTGGACGACATCACACCGACAGCGGGCGCGAATCGGGTGCGGAACGGCTCGTGCGCGGACCTGCGCCTGTCGCCCGTCGTTACAAATAGTGCATGGGCCGAGCGGCAATGGGCAGTGTTTGTATCGCGCTGTCATGGCACACGCCGCCTCTTGTCAAAGAATGCAACGTACGACGTATACAAGTGAATTTAGTAGTTTACACCAAAGTGCTGAGCTGATACCGAAAATGTGGCCGGTCGCTGATCCGACCCGAGGCCGTATTTGCCTAACGTTTCTGACGCTCGCGATCACAATCAAATGACAGATTTCACATACAAAAACTATCATTTGATTGCGATTGCGAGCGTCAGAAACGTTAGACGATACGGCCTGCGCTCTCTGTGTGAATGCAACGAACCGCGCGGCTCACGCGTTGAAAACGAGCCGACCCGCACACGCTCTCTGTGTGCGTTGCTCTTTAAACAACAGGAAACAAAATATCATGAGCCACTTAATTAATGAGGACCAATGCTAGAACGTTGCAATTTTTTTAATGAAAATGACCTTGAATGAATACCAGAAAAAATATAAGCACGTGCCTTTAGTTATCCTCGAGCAAAGAGTGGTATGATCCTCGAGCATAGCGTAAATTAGGCTTATCTGACAAACAGAATACCACTACTGGAGATTAGGTCATTTAGTTATGACGAGATCCCAAAAATGGCACAAATGTGTGACTTTCCTCACATACTCGTACTGACTCCATCTAGCGACCCACAATCCTCCCTCACAATAGGTACTAGCAATATCACCTGTGCAACAACATGAAATATCAAACCGTTACTTTGTCCTTATATTGATTGAGCATGTATGCAGATTTGAATTCTGCATTACACACCGACTCGCACTTGGCCGATCTCTTTAATAATTTTCACACTAACCTGCTGAGCTGGCAACGTTGCATTTTTCTTAGTTTTTTTCGATTATTCCATTAAAATTGAATGAAAATTAAAAATGTGGTCTGATAGAACTCTTCTTAATATAGAAGTTAATGTGTCTACTCCAATAATTATTCGTGATAGACTTTATATTTATTTAAAACGAATTAATGTTTATTAACGGTAATGTTTATTATATTATTATGAGTAGACACATTAACTAATAGAAGAGTTTATCAGATCTCATTTTTAATTTTCATTCACTTTTTATGGAATAATCGAGAAAAACTATCAAAAATGCAACAACGTCAAAAATGCAGCTCAGCAGGTATAAGGTCTTAAAAACGTAGCTATAGCTCAACGTTGTACGCTGTCTGCGAAACATTTACCCAAAACCGAAAGCCCTACCTTTTCCCAAATGATTTTTGGTAAACTTGCCGTGTATATGGGATACGGGGGCGTAATTAAGTGTATTTAGATCCTTTCCCAAACATCATCAACCAGAAACAAAGGATACTCTTGTGTCCATAGCGAAACTAAGGGCCGGAAAATTATTACTTATCCCTACTAGCTTTTATAGGCAGCTTTCCACGCGTGAACCAATTATCTGGCAGTTGAATATAATTAAATAAAGGTTTAAATTAAAGAAAAATCATCATCAGCATCATCCCAGCCTATAATGTCCCACTGCTGGGCACAGGCCTCCTCTCAGAATGAGAGGTATTCGGCCGTAGTTCCCACGCGGGCCCAGTGCGTATTGGGAATTTCACACACACCATTGAAATGCTTGGCTAGTTTGTGCAGGTTCCCTCACGATGTTTTCCTTCACCGTTAAGCTCGTTGTGGTGGCTCGTGGCTCGTGGATGTGCCCCAGGCAGCACATTTAGGGAGCGGCAAAATACCATAAAAAAATAATGGTATGTGTGAAGTTCCTAATCCGCACTGGGCGCGCGTGGGAACTACGGCCCAAGTGTTCTCATTCTGAGAGGAGGACTCTGCCCAGCAGTGGGACGTGTATATGCTGGGATGATGATGATAATTCCGTAACAAAAAAAAATGTCGACCTACGATTCGGACCGATTAGAATGAGTACCGTAAATGAGAGGGCGGCAAATTTTTCTCCCGTCCTGGGCGGCTGATACCCACGCTACGCCACTGGTGGTACAGGGGGCTGGACGTCCGGTCTCGCCGGCGGGGCCACAGATAGACATTGGCATCAAACTTAAAAAAATTGGAATTGAAATAAAAAATACAATAAGATTCCAAAAACCAATCTTAATTTGATTGCTTAGTAACGATATCTCTTGTCCGGGTGAGCGGTTAGTTCCAATGGAGTGCCGAAAAAAAGTTTCTCGATGAGGGCTACGGCATAGATGTCGCTAGCGTCACTGCTTAAGTGGCTAAATAAGAAACAAACAAGCTGAGATATGAGGTGCATAGGGGAAATTCGTGTCGGTACCGTTGACCATCAGTGGTGTAGCGGTATAGCACGCGGTACGGATTGCCGAGGACCTGGGTTCGATTCCCAGTGATGGTCTTATTTTTCTGGTTTTTCTGTGCATCTATATTTCAGTTTGTATTTTCAATTTATAAAACCCCTCTTTTTGCGTAGGGGGCTAAAAAATCATGGCTGCTATCAACGGTAAAACTTCTCTATACACTACATTACAAATATTCTTTATTGATCCGATCACCAAAAGCAGTACAGTGACGTGACAATGTTTAGAGAACGTAAATAACTCAGTAAAACCACCTAACTTTTATATCGTCTGCCCACAAAATCCTATAGACAGAGACTTATTTATTACTTAGAAATCAGAACGAGTCAAGGGAACCAGTCCATTGGAAAATAACTTTTTTATCAACTCTCAAAATTTGTATTTAAATTCGAAGCTCGAAATCGCTCGCCTTAGTTATCCGCAAAACAGTGGGTTTATTCGTCCAGTACAATGACTCTTAAAATTGTTTGATAGGACAGATTTGTAAAGTTGAAATAGGCTTAGCCATTAAAAGTGTAAATGGATTACCGAGCGAGCACAAAGCACGGGCGAAGTGCCTCCGTTTCGGCTGGGGCAAAAATCTGTTCGCTTTAGCTATTTTGCTGCCGGCAGCTATCGTTTGCTGTTAATCTCCTTCTACTATCTCTTTCTACTTCATCCAAGATTTACTCCAAGTCCTGTTCTGTGCACGCGGCTAGGCTGTGAAATCGCTTGCCCACTGCTGTCCGACAATCTTCCTCCGTATACTCGTTCATTTTGAGAATATTATTTCACACTAACTACTAAACAGAGACCTTGGTTCACACTAGCCTGTCACCCGCGACTCCATCTACGTAGAATTCGTTTATCGCTATCCCGCGGGAACTATGCAATTTTCCGGGATTAAAACTATCCTATGTCCTTTTTCGGGACTCAAACGATCTGTATACCGTATCTGTTTAGACGTGATGAGGTAACAAACAAACAGAATTATAAACTTTCACATATATAATATTAGTGGAATTATATACCTAGTGCCATCCACGAAGACGCGTGATTTTGACAAAATTAGACATTAATGACATTAAATATATTGGCCCGGATAACTAACGTCTTAAATCAAGTTTAGCTCGACATGTTGCCGAAGGATAAATAGCCCCTGAGTGGTCCCGGGGTATATATGATTCCCTGTTCCTGTGGCAAAAGCTATATCGGAGAGACTGGACGAAACGTTTCCACAAGGGTATCGGAGCACATACGCAGTATAAGAAAACAGGACGACAAGGGGTCTGCTGTGGCCGAGCACTCAATGGACTCGGATTCAACGCACTATATCAGATTTGATAGGGTATCTATACTTGCGAGAGAGAAATTTTTCATTCCGCGGAAAGTGCGTGAAGCCATCGAGATTAGGTGTCGTCCGAATTTCAACCGGGATAGTGGTTGGACGGTACTTCCGAGTTGGAAAACGGTGTTAAATACTCGTGCTGCCTCATCGGTGTGTGTGAACGTACCTTTACAGAGCGATGTTGTTAGTGTTGTGTGCTACCCTACATTTGACAGTTGTAATGAAAATGATGATGAAAACGCGGGTAGTTGTGTGCCGGTGTCAGTTTCGTCGGGTAGTCGCGAGAGCAGAGCGGCGGCGCGCAGTGCGCGTGTAGCAGCCGCTGAGTCGCGTTGCTCCGAAGACGAAGGGCTACGGATTAGCCCGAAACTGATCGAGCTAAACTCGATTTAAGACGTGAGTTATCCGGGTCAATATATTTAATATGAGTGAGTCTCACGGTAGTTTCATGTTCAAAATTAATGACATTGTAATAAGAACCACGGCACGCGTCATCGTGAATGACTACCTATACCATACCCCTCATAGTGCATGTGCATAAAACGCTCATAGTGCTAAGCCCTTTCGAGTACATCTTATCGACGCGACGTTAAACCTCGCTTGAGATCTTAAGAGCACTCACGCTTGTCTTTTATTCTTAAAGTGTGTGCACAAGTTTAGAACAAGAAATTGCGGTACAAGAAGGCCGCTTAGCTTACACGGTTTGTGGTTAAAAAATAAAGCGTACTTAGTATTTAAACGCACATCCTCGCAAGTCTTTTTTTATCCAAAAAAAAACCGAATTCACATCAAAATTACTGTTGCACAGCAAAATATTCCACTAAAAATATTACGTAATACCGCTATTTATCTTAAAGTAAAGCATTTTTATTACTGCACAGATAATAATGACTAACGCACATCACTCAAGGTATCTTGTAACTCTTTTTTATTTAAATCTAGCTTCTGTTTTCATATAACTCACAGCAGTTTACATAAATGAAACATCATTTTATTTGACATATCATCTTATTATTTATTAAGTACAACATATGTATACCTATCAATTTATTTTCAGCATTTATATACTTTTTACATCAAGTAAATTACATAACCAGCACTAGTGTCGCGCGTTGTGGTTGCAATTGTACCTAACGCTCCTCCTCACTCCGCTTGTCGTACCTAATTTTAAGGTGCCAAATTGTCAATAAAAGTTATTTTGCTATGAGAATGAGTATCTACGCACGCTCTAGTTAATGTGCTGTGCAGTCAGTATTTTTTGCTGTGCAATCAGTATTTTTGATGTGATTGTAGTATTTTTGTATATTGTAGATTGATGTATATTTTCGAATTATCTGATAGTTTTGCTAAACATTTAGTTTATTTGTATTTAAATAATTTAATTGATGTGCAATTAATAATATTCCAAAAATAAATCCATAACCCTAAAAATTACAGTTATTCATTTTGACGCTACTTACCCATGGTGGAGGTGTGCGAAATACTTGGTATGTAAATCATTAAATAACATTGTATAAGTAAGTAGATCTGTTTTGGAAAAAAATACATCTTGTGGAGTTTCTTGCCGGATTCTGCTCAGCAGAGGTTTTTCCGATCCGAAAAATAACTTTCCATTCTTACGGCAATCGGGTAAAAAGTAAATTAATTTTACCGTAAACATTATAGAAATGAAATGTATTAATTTACAGTTTATCAAGTGAACTATCGATTTTTCTAAGAGTTATTAGTGCCTATTTTTGGAGAAGTTGCATTATATATAAAAAATATATATTTTTCCAGTTTTCCGCCCACGGCTTCATTCGTGTGGAACGTGTAAAGTCTGGTTACATCAGCTAATAGAGATTTTGGGTTCTTTTGTGTTAATATAGGCCACTAGTAACAGTTTTTCTTAAATATTTCCAATGTACAGGACCGACTTTCTACAGATTTATTATATGTATAGATAGATCAGATAGATATAGATAGAATAATATAGATTTATTATATTTACATAGATAGATTGAAACAATACCGCAATGGCATGAACATCACGTTTCGATATTTATTTAACTACCCTTTGTTTGGTATACCTAAGCGCTGTTTAACTATTGCCTGTTTATTGAATGCGCATGCTAATGAATGCTAGCTATTTGCATTATTGTATTCAATGGCACATCTAAAATTCGGTTGTTATTGAACTATTTACCTACCAAAGTGCGTATTGGTGTCTGTATAGAAGTTGACATTTCAAATTAAAATAACCTAACCATAATAATTTCACTTTTAATACAAGCTTTTTTTGCTGACTGTACTTTTTGTTGACTGTACTTGCATTGTCACCCAAACTACATTTGCATACCAAATTTCAAGTCTATGCTATTAACCGTTGAAGAGTTCCGTCCTGCGGAGACGACTGGCTGGACTACCAGGATGTCACTACTAGATTATTGTATTGTCACGTGAATTACATAAGTGTGCCAAATTTCAAGTCAATCCGACTATTGGAAATTGGTCGAATTTTACTTGTAAGATTTGACTACAGACAGACTGACAGACAGACAACGGGACAGGTGAAACTATATAAAAGCTTGTAATAATAGTATTATACAGGGTGTCCCACGGCTATGCCACATGGAGGGATAGTATCTTTAATTTTGTAGATAGACAAAAAACATTGATAAAATGCTTCAATGGGCCCTCCCATGGCCTCCAATGGGAGGGCATTGGAGAAATGGTATATTGCTACTCGTAGTTAGGTCAATGTTAAATTCTAAAGTATTTATTTTAAAGCGGATTGTGCTTTTTTTACCTGTATTCCTGCGTCCAGTTCAAAAGCAACAAATGCAACATACTCCAAATAAATGTGTAGCGGTTGCGAATTACTTAGATATTTTAAATAATTTTAGTACTGGCCGGTTTTCTATCAGTTTTTATTAGGATTCCGTATTCGAATAGTGATAAACTTATGCTTAAGGTTATCCTTGTTTTTAATTTGATGTTGTTTATTTTTCATGAAGCTTGTGCATGGAATCATCAGTATACTTCATTGTGAAACAAACAAGCGCCACGTCACCGTGAATACATGGTTTTGTTTTGACCCCTTTTGTTCTCAAATTAGTCTGTGTGGAAAAATAACAGTCATAGGGAACTTGACCGAGCAGTACCGTTATGGGCATCGGGAAAACGCCAGTCATTTTAAAGACTTTATCATGTTTCGTGCCATGGACAAACGGTGGGCACAGAGGCGTCTTTACCTATAGTGCAGGGTGTGCGTTGCACACGGGCGCAGCAGTGTTAGGGGCGCTGGCGCCGGCCGCGGCACTTTGTACCTCTATTCCATTTTGACCGCGCGCTTCCTAGATGACGCTAAAAGTTATAATTGCACACGGGCGCTACATGGGCTAAAGACGCCTCTGGGTGGGCAAAACGAACACACGAGTGGAGAGGAGACCACCATGAGAAGGAATTAAGGACGACATCTGCCGGCAGGCAGGTGATGGATGGATGCAGATGGTAATGGATCGTCAAGTGTTTAGAAATAGAGAGAATTTCTATGTATGACGAGGGGCGAATTAAAGGCGGCCATGATGATGAAAAGTCGCATAATATGTTTCGTAAAGTATATCGCCGTTAGACGACCAAATTACCCAGTGACTAGAGAAACTGGCTACGAAGCTTGAATCCCCGGGTTCGATCCCCGGTCGGGGCAAAAACGAAAACTACGGATATTTGTTCTGGTGTCTATTCGAGACTGTATAAGTATTAGTTCTTAAGGATCCATATCACAAGTTTGGCTCATTTTGTCCAGGTCAATTGGTGACAAGTATCCCGAAATACCTATAGCTTTGTTCCATTTAGGAAACTAGGAAGTACTACTGTGAAAAAACTTGTGCTAGTGTCCGTATACTAATCTATTGGTTAATCTCTAAGACCCTAGCCGTATAAATATAAGTATCCATCATTTGCTGGATCAGGATTAAAAGTAATTACGTACAAAAGTTGACCTAAGCAGTCTTTATTTTATAGGAAACCGTATCCTTCGGTTTACTTAGCTCTCGATAATGGATTTGATTAGATTTCTCTTAGATTTCCTCCTTTAACACCGGCCCATTATTTGCAATAGGTTTATTTAGTACACGCAATACCTGACTAAACCGTGGTAGCCTATATAGTGAATTGAACTATGGCCGCTCAAACAGAGGGTCGTGGGTTCGAGCCCGGGACCTTTGAAGTTTTCGAGATTAACGTGCGAAATTAAATTTTGCAATTTACCGTAAGCTTACAAGACTAAGGTCGTCTTGTAGGCTTTTTTAAATCTCGATTTAAGGCTTAGGGGCTGTTCCACCATCCATTGATTAGTGTTAACTGACGGTTAAATGTGATGCCGTCTCTATTTGTTTTGTTCGAATAGATGGAGACGGTTAACACTAATCAATGGATGGTGAAACAGCCCCTTAAACTGACAGTCCCTGTATGGAACTGACAGGACTTAAGACCACTTAAACCTAGATTAAAAAGCCTGCAAGTGGACGTAAGAAAAAATTATAGATATTGTATGTAAATGTAAAAACACCTCATAAATACCTACATACGAACTATAAAGTAACTAAATTTTTAAATATGTCTTTTTATAAAACAGTCGAGAGTAGAAAGGTTCAAAAAGGGCCTAAAGTCATTGTAAATTTATGCTATCTAACCACTCGCCAATATCCCTGTCATGTTATGACGCGTGAAACTTATGACAAGTTTAAAATTAAGTTTATACCTAGTTTTAACCCATTAGGGATTCCCGACCCTTAATTTGCAAGCCATGACATATCTCTTTGAAATATAACCCGGTCTTATACTCGGCTATTCCACAAAATTACGAACAATGAACCGTTCCAAATGTCAATTGGGTGCTCCTTATTCCAAGGTGAAATATTTCAGAAGAGCTCTTTTTCATGTAAATTTCTAAACGGTTTAGAATTTGATGAATAACGTTTGGTTGGCAAGAGCACACAGATTTTGCGCAGTGAATTAATAATAATTAATGTGATGTAGTGATCGCACCATAAGTTTTTTTGTTTACATAACACACGTCATTAATTACTTAGTAGGAGCTTCTAATGAACCTTACTTTCAGTAGGAGTTTCCAACGAAGAATTTTAAAATTAACTTACTATAAAATTTAACAATTATCATAAAGACGAAGTTCAACTATACTAAAAGTAATGATATAACGTACAAAAAGCTTCTCAAAATAACCAAAACGTATTCAAGTATTCAGTATTTATTTAATTGTAACGTGTCAGTTCAAAAACCTACTAGGTAATCGAACTGACTCAGGCTATAATAAATCTTAACAAAAAAATATTGTAAAATTTCATTCATATCTAAAACATGATTTCTATTGATGTGACGTTATTATGTTCTCATTGGATTTCCCAAATTCCCATTAAAAATGGGTACCTGAGGGTCGGCTAGTAAAATTTGTTTATTATTGCTTAAATTATTAGTTACTTCCGGGCACAGCAGTTGAAAGCATGTTAAAAGTGCAAACAAAAATCACTATTCTAAATACATTTAAAAACAGTTACATTGAATAATCTGTGTACTGTGAGCCAGCGCATTCCGGCGGCAAGGCCACGCGGAACCGCGCGTGCAACTGACATTCAACGAGGCTCGCCTTCGATCCAACCACTTTTACTTACTTACTGAACTTAATCTATTTACCAGTATCCACAAGCACTCGAACAGTACACTCTACTACGTTGGTTTTTGGATTGAATTCGTGTGTTGTGGTAGTTCAGGAAGAGTTGTCACTGTCATCCTGCTCTTTAAAAGTTGTTTACCTGTAACAAATACGTATGTCGTTAATGCTAAGAGAAGTGCTCAAGGAACGTAATACTTACATTTTAAATGGTCAAGTCTCTTTTCTACGGTTAATACGTATAGTCCCCCAACCTAAGTGCTTTATCATTTTTACAAGCTTTGCCATGTTCTTGGTATGTTTCAAAGATTTTTAGCCGTGGTTTCCAATTTTGCTAAACTATTAAACAACCCCTTCCTGGTCTCTAATTGAGCTCAAGTTTAGACACATTTACATAAGTAAATCCCCTGACTGACAATACAATAAATCCGGTAGTGCAATTCTGGTGATCCGGCCAGAATCGTCTCCGCAGGTCGGAAGTCTTGCACGATTAATGACATCGACTTGAAATTCGGTACCGACATGTAGTTGTGATAACAATGCATGTGAAATTAACAAGAAGTACCTACAGTCAGCAAAAAAGGTTTTATCATAGTTTCATATCAGAAGAAAATAGGTAGGAACAGTCAACTACAAACATATCGATACGTAATTATGTATAAGTACACGACTTTACTGGCTTAACAGTAATGTCGTGTATACATGTTTTTGTAACTTTGACCGTATCTATATCTTTATAGTTGACTGCACTGCACCATAAAGACCTGTTTACATTATTCCAGTAGCTTAACACTACACTGCGGCGCTTGTTTGATCTCTTGGATCTCTTCCCCATGATAAGTTCTACAGATAATGTAGTGTAAGCCAAAAATGGAATAAAAATCTTAGCTTAACTTAACAACTCTACTATATATCAATTATTAACAGGGATCGTAAATGCGAGCAAAATCGATTGAAATGACTGTATGCCAGTTATGACAACTTCGATGAATCTTGCTCACATTTTAAATTCAAATTAAAATATGCTTATTGCGTTATTTACGAACTCTGATTATTAATATCTCTATGCGACCTACATCTACGCCGTCTTGATGGGCACTGAGGCTATCTGAAGGCATCATCATCGTCATTATGTCAGCCGAAAGACGTCCACCGCTCCCGCGATCTTAACCAGGTCGTCACTCCATCTTTTTTTTTATGGTATAGGGGAAAACGAGCAGGCGGATCGCCTGATGGTAAGCGATTACCGTCGCCCATGGACACCTGCAACACCAGAAGAGTCACAAGTGCGTTGCCGGCCTTTAAGGTAGGAGTACGCTCTGTTCTTGAAAACTTTAAGGTCATATCGGTCCGGGAATACCGCAGGCGATAGTTCATTCCAGAGTTTTGCTGTGCGAGGCAGGAAATTTCTGGAAAAACGCACAGTAGAGGACCGCCAACCATCTAAATGGTGAGGATGGAAATGTTGTCGCGTAGGATCTTGTTGTAGGCCTTCCGACAGCTCATCCCCCGGTCCACGGACGCCATTCGAGACTGAACGAAGTAATATGCTGACTGAAGTAGCATTAACAAATATGAACGTTTTCGAGAAAATACGATGGAAAAGGATTATTCGCTATCTTTAAACGAAATAAAGAAACTTTTACTAACTTCAAATCAGTATAACCTTTCCTTATTCTTAACATGCTAAAGGCGTATCAGTAGTTCACGAGTTATCCATTAATCGCCTAACACTCTGTATGTAAATGTTTGAGTAGTTTATGGAAGTTCATAAACCCATTAAATCCACTAAAACGCCCTATACAACAGTATCAGTAATGTAAACAGTAGTACCTATTAATAATGTCGGGAGTGTCAAAATAATCTGCTCAGTATTTAATTCTTACCGTACCTAAAATGGAAAAAAATTGTTGTCCGTCTCGTCCGTCTGTCAACACCCTTTTTCTCAGGAAAGCGTAAATGTATCAAGTGGAATATCGAATACTCAGGTCAGCTTTTCCTCGAAGCAGTGAAATAAATCAAGTTATTCTACGCATTTAAATGACAGTCATTAAAAAGCGTGTTTCATACAAATTGCCGCTAAATCGAAACAAACTATTTTCGCTTGTCCTAAAACTTGGAAGGAACCAATAATAAGTTTGTCTTTCTATCTATGTCCATAGTTATCTCAAATTACCCCACAGTGTGCATTATGCTTAGGAAAGGGGCTCTGCTAACACTGGATATTTATAGATAGAATCCAACCTACGAATTTGAACGGAAACCTCGACTGTGGGCACTCATACAAGCTCATAAATAAAAAGATTCCAAAATATTCCTGAGACAGTTATTCAATGCGAAGGCAATCTCAATAACCTCATAAAATTACTTAAAAGTTTCTTGATCTCTTAATTATTTCCAATGGCCTCTAATGGCTCTAATTTTAGCCCAGAAAGTGACCTTACCGGTTTCATTTAGCAATGCGATCTTAACCACGTAGGTAAGTTTTAACTCATTTCGCTACTATTCAATATTTACTCTACATTAACTGTGAACAAAATGCAGTACATAAGCTTTTTAATCCACTGGTTAATGGACTTCATTATTGCGTTTAAATTTTGCAACGATAATATTACAATTTAAGGCTACTTACTGAAAATAACCAAACCTAAATAACTTCGAAAAGACACTTAGAGTTGCAAACCCATTATCATTTCAAATTTCAATATCTACCACCGCAAGAAAACTGGCTTTTACGTAACCCGCATCGAAATCGGTTCATCTGTTTGAGAGCTACGATGCCACAGACAGACCAAACAGATGGACACTGGCGTCAAACTTAACACCCCTCTATTAGCGTCAGGGGTTAAAAAATTATCTCAGCGAGTGTTCAAAAGAAAAAAGCGACAGTTACAAATACAGGTGGTACCACATTATCTCGTTTAATTTCTATTATTTTATGTTTTATCTACCTACTCTACTAGCTCCTTGTTATGTAAATGAGACACAATATTTACGTTTTATGATGAGTTAAATGAATATGATTATTATGTATAGTCAACACTACTAAGCCACCACAGAACCTTGTCATTGTGACATTTAACGTCATCCAATAAGCATTGCTATAGACAAACCAAAACAAAATTATTTCCTATGGCAAGGTTCTATAGTGGCCTAGAAATCAAATTGGTTGACTATACTATACCTAGGTACAATAAATACAACCACTCGGAGAGATTTATGAGATTCTGAAAATTCTTTAAATTTAGTGTTTTATATGCAAATACCTATAGTAGCGCCGAGTCGAGTTGACCTATAACTTGACCCGAAAAGCTTGTTTACATTTTCGCATAAGTATTAAGCTATTTGATTTTAAGTAACCAAGTCGGCTTCATCGTCACGACAAAGAAATCAGGTCAATGGGGTATATGGCGGATTTATTTATTACCCTTTGATAAACTTGGGCGGTGTTATGTTTGGTAAGAACATGAAAAGGTCGAACTATTAACCCCGTCCTTCAATAAGTTACTCTGAAAAGAAGCTTTTTCGTAGTTATTCTAGTCTAGTATAAAGATGGTTATTCGGTAGAAATGCGTGTTTATTTAAGATAACTGTAAGTGAAAAAAGATTTATTTTGAAAAGATGGTACTACGAGTACATGCTCAAATAGAGTTAATGTGATTGAGCATTTTCAAATCATCTGATCCGTTATCGGAGTCAGACGATTGTATACACAATATCGGAGAAAGATTAATGTACCCGTACCTACCTACGTTTTATCTGACTTAAAAAATAACAAACAACCCTGTGTGTTACCTCCAGTACTTTTTTTACGTAAGCCGAAACCCTGAAGCTCATTATTGCAATTTTCCTCCTGGTGTTCGGAATGGGTTTTAGTACTTTAATTGCTCGAGAATTAAGTTACCACTTTAATTTTTAGTTGTACCTATGGCTCAAAACATCAAGGATTCTTTTTGACTTACGACTATTTTTGTAAACAGGAACTGTCACAAACAAAAACCGCTAAGCGCTTGCTCGAATCATACATAAGATTTTACTAGCACAACACTAGCGCTATCGTATCGGCATCAGTCACCAATATCGGATCCACTTGGTACGGGTAACTATCACACAAAGCAGCTTAAATCTATTAATTATATCGCAATCCAAATAACGACAGACTGTTTCATCTTGAAATTATTATTAATTAAATATTTTCTTTCTAATTTATTTTATTCAATCTAAAAGCAGACTGATAAACACTGTAGAAACTAAAATTCTATCCGCTCAATTTCAAGGAAAATATTATGTTGAAATCAAAATGTAATTCAAACTCTTTCTTCAGATAAAACACCGATGATTGCTCAGTTGTCAAATGATTAAGTGTTTTCATAAACAGATTGCTTCAAAATCTCAATATTATAACGCTCATCACGCGCGGGCCTTTTGATAAGGGTAAACGAATTACTCACAAAAAGGCTCAAATAAATTCCCCGTTCAATATGCCAATGTAAAGATATTAAACGGTACAAGCGCGCAACCAACCGTTGCAGGCCCACGTAATCGGAAGATAAATTAACGGGACATTTGCTAGACATGGCCCTGCGAAAAAACGTCAGCCTTGCTAAGCTAACCCGAAAAGGTTTAAACAGAACTTGTCAAATCAGATTTACATAAGAGCTATGAGAAATCGTCTACGTAGAAAAAAGTTAAAAACTATAAACTTTAGAATAAATCGCACTGTGAAAAGTATGTCACGAGAAAATATTATTTACAAACTTTTAAGACAGCCGTGGCTTTAGGCTGGTGGAGGGGGCTTAGGCTGGGACAAAAAGCTAGTAGGTATTGTACGACTGCAGATGTCAATAGGAGAATAAAAATATAATTTAAAAGTGACGTAGTAGAGTGGTACAGTTTCATTTGGAATGTAAAAAAATAATGACGCATTGTCTTGTAAACTGTGCTAACATTCCAAGATGAATCACGTTTGGCAAAAAGCAAAAAGTTTTAACGCAATCTTTCCATTGGGCTTACATCATTGGAGTTGAGTTTTGATAAAACATCTAAAAGAACTGCCCTGATTAAGACAGAATAGAGGTAACTCGAGCATAAGATAAAGTAGGTAAGGATTAAGCTTTTATTCGGCCAAGTCTATAAGTCTTAGGGGTTCGTTAACTGATAATAGACAACACTCATTGATTGGTTTTACATAGCCGTCAAGCAAAATTTAATAGGAAAAAAAACGCTTTAGTAATTTTAACAGCAATATTCTATATATATGGAAGTCATCCATTTTGAGGCATACCAACATCGTGCCAACACATCTCAACTCAAGCTAAGAGTGGCAGTATTCGCCCATATATTATATCCTTATTTTTTTGAGTGGGATAAAATCAGACGTTAAACAATTTTTTTAGGTACCTTTTTTTACTCTCGAAGCTTGACCCTTAGACAAATCCCGAAACTAAAAGTACCTAAATTACTTGATATTTTAGGGCCTAAATAAACGGGACTGAGTTAGATTCTCAACGGTTAACACGATTTCTACTGTTAAGATAAACAAAAACTTTTAATTCGGCGTTTTGCGGCGAGATTTATTTTAAAAGACAGCGAAAGGGTTTCTGAGTTACGAAACATGAGCAGAGTTTATTTATATAACCTTCTGAAACGGCTGTAAGAGATATCCTCCAGAAAGTCTAAATATACTTTGAAATTAGTATTTTTAGAGAATCCTTCCGATCCGACTATCTTTCTTGCGACTCGTTCCTACAACGTATTGAACCGCGATAACTCGGTGTGATCAAACGAAATATCGACATAAAAAAACCGGCCAAGAGCGTGTCGGACCCGCCCAAAATAGGGTTCCGTAGCCATTACGAAAAAAATAAGTGATGTTTTTCTAAGTATTTCGTATTTATACGGAATCTTCCAAATTTAGGTATATTTTATACCTTAGGCTGCTATTTAAGAGTAAAACTACTAATAATTCTCAAGCAAACTTAGCCGTTATAGTTTTCCTTAAAATTTTGATATACTTAATACCGTTATGTTTTTTTTCAAAATTTTCCACCCACCGGCTTAGAGGGGCGGGACGCTCGATTTTAATAAAAATTTGCACTTTAAAGTTGAATATTTTGCAAACAAATCACTGAATCGAAAACATTAGCAACCCCCTAATGATTTTAAAAGACCTATCCTACGATACCCCACACTACAAGGTTGGATGGGAAAAAAAAATCACCCCCACTTTACGTCTATGGGAGATACACTATTTTTTTTTTTAATTTTTATTGTACCATTTTGTCGGCATAGTTTATATACTTCTCAGTCGCTTACTCTTGGCAGAGCAGTCGTGGTCACGCGAGACGCTCGGTAGCGCTTCACTACCGTGCGCCATTTATCCCTTGCTAAGGCCTGTCTTGCGCATTCGTTGAGGGATTTGTCAGTCAACGACTTGATTTGGTCCGTCCATCGCAATGGTGAACGTCCACGTGATCTGCTGCCATTCACCCGGCCCTGCACAACCATTCGCTCCACGGAGTCCCCCCCACGTCGCGTCACATGTCCAAAAAAACTGGAGTATTCGGGAGTGCACTGCCGTTGATAACCTCTCGCCGATGCCAAGTTCTTTTAAGATGGAAACATTGGTGCGGTGCTGTGTCCAGGAGACGCGAAGCAGTCTTCTCCAACACCACATTTCTAGGGCATCAATACGCTGCCGCTCCCTTTCCTTCACCGTCCATGTCTCGGCCCCGTATAAGAAAATGGGGAACACTAGTGCTCTTACTAGACGGATAGTTTACATACAGGAGTTTACATACATATTCGTGCAAAATTACAGCTTTGTAGCATTGATAGTCCCTGAGCAAAGCCGCGGACGGACGCACAGACAGACAGACAGACAGACATGGCGAAACTATAAGGGTTCCGTTTTTGTCCTTTTGGCTCCGGAACCCTAAAAATGGAGTTTTTTCCAGCATTGTGTACGTGGTGCAATAGTTGTGAGTAAAAATGAGAAATATTTTTACACAACTAACGTTAGCAATAGGTACAACTGGTGTAAGTAAATATTGAAATAATTAATATTGTGAAAAAGGAATCAACAACGTTCGTCGGGACTCAAATGAACGAATGAATGAATGAAAGAATTGAATGAATGAAAGGGTGAATAAAAGTCCTTGAAAAGTCCTGCATACTTAAGAAATTGCTATGAGTAGGTAGGTACTTAGTTATTGTGGAACTGAAACTGAAATAAAACTATCTTACGTACCTATCTGATATCAATGAGATTTCTGTACCGTAAAATACGTAGGTAATTGTATTTTGTTTGTTTTCAGATGTTTCCTGATTATTAAAGGTAGGTAGGGTATCTATCTATCTAATATAATTCTTTTAGATCCCCTGGAGCTATTTCAGAAACAATTAAACAAACGACAGAATATGTAAACAGCGAACTGTTTCTTAATTCCGAAAATCCATAGATTAGTTTTAGGAATTTTTGCCACAATAAATCTTGGAGCTTTAGATTTATAAACGCGACGGTGTGTCGTTGCAGACATTTGGTATTCAACATTTATAGAATTTAGATAGCGTAGAGCACAGATGTCGCTTCCACGCGTGTGAATTCGAGAGGCAATTCCTTTATTTTTAATTTCACATGCATCGGTTGTGAATCAAGTCTCATGTCAGTTATAAATAGCTACCTATTTAAGTTGCATTAAATCTACTTCTCCTGTCAATTTATCTACCACCAACTTTGGTAAAATATGTCCACGCAAAGTGTTCACACAAAACGTGATTTTACGCACAAACAATGATATTTTTTCGCGATTAATACCCGTTTCATATTACTTACAATAATTTACGTTGTTGAATAAGTTGAGCAAATTGCAAAATGATGTATCCTTTGTTCGTCGATATTATGAGCCCATTTCTAAACAGTTACCGGCCCTCAATTTCCCTTCAAATATAACGAAAACAAACCCGAGCGAGATCAAAGCCGCCACAACATTTGTGATGATAATCTCTGAATCACAAAGACAGAGAAGAGATCATAGAATTCATAAGCTTTCGACGAAATCCTAAAACATTTTACGAGGCCGTGTATGAAGCAAGGCATAATTTATATTCCTGCTAAGTATCCCCATTATACTAAAACAATAGTTATATTATTAGCATTGTAATAGACGAAAATTTTTGCTAAAATATTATTCCATTATTCCACAGCTGTATTAGATTTCCAATGAATCTATTATTTTAATTGTCTTTTTTGATAGAAATTGAATTAACGAGATTTCGTAATTTTAATCCAAGGCATAAAGTAACTCAATACAGGAAGTCGAAACGTAAATAGAATGTTTTACGGTTTCCTACTGCTTGTAACGCGGTGGGCGGAATTCGTGAATTATTTTATACCAATAATGGCCGCAACAAAAGCAGAACTAATACAGGATTCGTTCGTTTCAAATATCGCACTACGAGAATTATTTACTAGCGCAAAATTTCCATCTGTTTCCATCACATATTTTTACAGACGAACGGATCAGTGGACTCATATTTTCCTGTAGCATCAGGATATACGTATACATCAGTCAGTCAACACGGCGTATTCCAATACACATATATGTCATCCAATAAAAGACGTTTTGCTCAAAGGAAGCCAGATTTATCGGTGGTCTCACTCCCCCATTCACACTCTCAATATACAGAACGTTTTGCTATTCGCAATAATAAGGATGAAGGAACATTTATTTCTGTTGCTTCCCGGCTCCTTTGAGCAGTATCTGAGACGTCATGTCAACCGACATGTTATTCGTGATTCAATGCACATTTCAATTTGGCATTACTTGGGACAAAGTATTAGTGCTCAGTTATGCCAGTGGAATAATCGGCGCTCTTCGTGGGAATCCAAAGCAAGTTATTTTTATTATTTTCTTTTTTTCTTTTTATGGCGTTTGTCCAATGGGACAATTTTGAAGCAAGTTATTTACTGCACGACTGCTTCACATCCCATCGTGTGTCAATATTACCTACATAGGTTGACGGCATCAATCATGGACATCTACAGTTAGTACATAGCTCGCCATTTGTGAACTTTACTAGTTATGACCGACAGTTATCTGAACATCAATCAGTGTTATTAGTCTTAAAAAAGTAGTGTCTGTTTCTTAAAATGTATTTATCATCACGGTTAGTTTCATGTAAAAAAATCCATTAAATACTGGTTCCAGTCCATGACTCGGTGTCACCACCCAAAAATACTTATATTTTACCTATATAGGATGGCAAATTTAGATCAGTCAGTATGGGTAAGTCTTGACATACAAAGATCTGTGTTATTAGGAACCATATCATCAGTTTTAGTTACAAGAAAAACTACATATATAATTAAATAAATAAACTTGTAGACGTTTTAAACTTTCGTGATTTCCACTCATACTCAAAAGACGTCACTAAATAGTCGATCGTTCGCCTGGCGGTGTGCGACGAGGCGTTGTCGTGGTGAAGAAGGATCCTACTTCGAGGTCGTTTCTCCCGAACTTTTTCCAATACAAGTGGCAAATAATTGTTAGTGTACCACTCTACTCTGCAGTAACTGTTTTTTGATCCTCTAAAACAATTGTCGCATAGAACAATCTGTCCTTCCGAAGAACGAGGCCACCATCTTTTTTCCCACGCTTCGACCTCTCTTCACTTTAGTTGGCAACTCCTCGAAAGGAAAGACCCATTGAGCAGACTGTCTCTTGGTTTCTGGATCATAACAGTAAACCCAGCTTTCGTCACCCGTAAGTATGTCGAAAACAGCATTTGAGTCACCTCCGTTAAATATTTGAATCATTTCACGGCACCAATTAACCCGACGGAGTTTTTGGGCCTTGGTCAAATTATGAGGTATCCACCTCGCACAAAGCTTCCTGACCGCTAAATGTTCATGGATGATTTTATGCACTTGACTCATACCAATGCCTAAGCTTGTCCAAATCTGCTGATACGTCATTCTTTTGTCAGTCTCTATCATACGCCGCACAACACTGATGTTATTTTCAGTCGTCGCCGTAGAAGGCCGTCCCTCACGCTGATCCTCGGTGAGATTAGTGCTACCACGTTTAAACTCATTAAACCAGTTGTAAATGGTCGCACGAGATGGGACTTCATCTTGAAAGGCCAATCGAAGTCTATCATAGCTTTCTTGTTGACTTAAATGACATCGAAAGTCATAAAAAATAATTGCACGAAAATTTTCTCGCGTTAAATTCATGTTGACGTGACACAGTCAATTTTCAATTTGCCGCCAAATCGTAAAACAAATGACAAATGAATGCAATACATACTCAATAATATTGGCAAAGAGTTCCATTTTCAAAATTTAAACTTACTTTTTTATTATATTTTTTACAAGTAGCCAGTTCTAAAAACTTTCAGTGTCGCCCTCGTATGTAAATGCGAAAGTGTGTGTTTGTATGTTTGTCCGTCTTTCACGTCGAAACGGAGCGATGGATCAACGTTATTTGACATAGAACTAATTTATGGGCCAGAGAGTGACCTAGGCTAATTTTTATTCTGGAAAAATGCACAGTTCCCGAGGAAACAGCGCACAATAACCGAATTCCACGCGGGCGAAGCCACGGGCAAAAGCTAGTGAACTACTATTATGAGATTTACACAACGTACCAAATTTGAATTATTTTCTGCTTACTCGACGAACTGTAGACAAATACTTCCTGACTCGCGACCTTACGATAACGTCTTTGCAACAAATTACAATAATTCATTTTAAAATTGTAATGATTTTTATAAAAAAATATACCTTTAAATTAGTTTCATTCATATAATATCATATATAGAGGCCTTAAGTAATACAAAGGTGACCAGAATTAATTAGGGTTCTGCATACACTGGATGTATTAAATCACTAGGAAAAAGCGAGTGGTATTTTTTTAATACAATCCAAATTTCTTGCTTGTTTACGCGGTGAGAGCGTCAGGAACCGGACATCGCGTTCTTAAGCTAAACCTCGACACGAATACTACGCTTAATTTTAAAATTAGGGCAATATCCAATGGGTGTGTGTAAATAATTTGATCCGTCGGCTTTTGCATAATAATAATATGGACAAAAACACTATGAAAATTAATCAATGAGAGGAATTTTGTACATTTAAATTGTGCAATTGTTTAATAAAATTGCATGGTAATATTTATTGCTGGCTTGGCTTTAATGTTTATTATATTTATAAAGTGTAATTGATGTGTTACGATGAAATTTAATTTGAGTATCATATTCACGTATGAAACTACAACTTCACGACTAAAAGTTGCTATGTACCATGTTGGAAAAGAATAATTGACAAAAGACATAATGCTCTTTAGACAATAAAATAATTTTAGGTGAGTCTATTAACTAGGCGAACTTTATTGATCGTTTACTCTAAGAATGGTTCGTATTAACTATGGTTTACTGCACTTAAAACAATTCTGTAAAGATGACAATAAGCCGTGGTGGTCACATGGTTTGACCTATGGCCTCTCAAACAGAGTATCGTGGATTCAAATTCGGGCTCGCACTTCTGAGTTTTTCGAAGTATAAATAAACCACTTGATTTTTTTACTTGTACCTACAGGATGATTTGACAAAAAAAAACAGTTGGTTTAGGTTTTTTAAATGATCTGACGTTATACTAATAATTGACAATTCAAAACATCCAAACGTCATTTCTAGTACGATTGGCTGTAGGTTGAAAATGAAGCCGATTTACATATTAATTGAAAATCGAACCGAGTTTACATTTCATACACGTTAATTAAAAGAAACAATCCCAGATTTGCTTTCAATTTATAAAGATTAGCACATTGGCTTCGCACGAATAAGTTTATGTGGGTAGGGTACTAAACTAACGGATATTAATTGTGGAATTTTTTCGCAGAAAAATGACGTAGTAACAACGCATTGCTTGACAAGGAAAGTCATGATGACACTTACTGTGAGCACATTCTATCTCAGGAATGAAATTGTGGCTTTTTTTTCAATAACTTAGTAACTGTCATTTTACAGCCACGTACTAAACGCCTTGCAAGATTGTCAATGTGCCAATGCGACAAAGTAAAAAAGTGATCCGCTACTTTTGATGATGACTGTACCAGGGTGGAAGCTTTTATTTTATCAATTTAACTATGATTTTCTTGACAGTTAGAATGGGATGTCAACATAACATAAATAAAACAAAGGTTCCACCCTAGTACCTACATGAATTAGTTTGTTCGACTGTACCTACTGGTTTGAGTGAGAGTGAGTAAGCAAAAAAACTACAAACTAAAATTATCAGTACATGTAAGTTCGCCTTCGTACATAGATCTCAATGTTTGTCAATTGCGTTTGTGTACTTATTTTGTACAATAAAGAGTTTACATACATACATACAATACATACATTTACACGATCTTACTAATTGCGGTGGAGGGCGATACGTTTAATCAACGAGCATGCACAACTCTAATGACGTAAATAATAATAATAAGTATGAAAAATTCACCAGGTTACTGTGATGGCACGTTATAGTACATAATGTCATGGTACAGTCGAGGAAATCGAATCGCGTACCATTGTTTGGGACCATTTCATAATCAATTTCAGTATCAGTAACACAAATGTTCCACACTGGAACTTTGAAGTGCAAAATTCGAATACGAAGGTATCTTGCCATCCCGCTTACGCTAATATTATTTAATACGAGAGTGAGAGGGACGGTACAATACGAACTTAGGTTTTCGGATTTCGTAGTAGGTACCCTCCTGGTACGTGGTACGCGATTTAGTTTGTACGGTACAGTTTGTACAGTAACTAGTGGGCAAAGATCTGAAGCTGATGTAAAAGCGCTCTTCCCATTTATCTCCGAGACGCGCTATCAACCGCAATGTGTGAACGATAAACAATTGCAAATGGACTCTTAGGATCTAGACTACATTGAATCTAAAGTTTCACGTGCAAGGTTCAATTTGCGCTAGCAAAAATTGAGCCATGGAACCTTTTTTACAGCTTTTATTTAGTACACTTATTTAACATTTAGCTTTGTACCATTTTGAGCTTAGACGGAAGTTGATGAAATAGGAAATGATACTTTGGTTTAGTTTTAGTTTAAACCCAAATTAAGTGGTACTCTGGTTGACGCGCCCCGGCTTCGTGCGTGCCTGGTGTAGTTTTTGGGAAATTGAGCTGAAAAATGTGTGTGAAGTGCCCTTATTTAGAGACCTTATTAGAGTTTTGTGCCCAAAGGGTAATAAAAACGGGACCCTATTACTAATACTTCACTGTGCGTCTGTCTGTCTGTCTGTCACTACACTAGGCAATATCTCATGAATCGTGATGTATTTCTATTGCCGCTATAATAACAACAAATACTAAAAACAGAACAAAATAAATGTTTAAGGGGGTCTCCCACACAACAAACGTGTTTTTTTTGCTCGATATTAATATATAACGGCTTGAAATATACACAGAATATTTATTTGTATATAAATAAGTTAAAATAAAAATAAATATTTAAGGTGGGCTCCTATCCCATACAGCAAACGTGGTTTTTTTGCCGTTTTATGCTAATGTCTAATGTTGTATAGGTACGGAACCCTTCGTACGAGAGTCCGACTCGCAGTTGGCCGTTTGTTTGTTACTTCATCACGTCTAAGCCATTGAACCAATTTAGATGAAATTCGGTATACAAATAGTTTGAGTCCCGGAGAAGGACAAAGGTAAACGAATTCTACGCGGACGGAGTCGCAGGTAACGGCTAGTCAAATAAATATTTGAACCTGCCACTTACATGCTTTTATTCATAATTAATTTGAATACCTCAAATGATGGGATTTTGCTAATTAATAAACTTTAACCAATTTAATTAGAATTCATTCACATAGGAATTTAACAAATTTTCTGAACTGTTTTCGAATCTGTTTATGGCAGGGCTTAAAACGGTACCGGAGTATTTACCGGTTTAGTTTGAAACCATACCGTAAATACGCATAGGTACTAAAACAGAATATTTATTGGTGTTTTTGATACCGGTTTCGGGTTATATAGGGTAGGGTTTGATGAAAGTATTTGAACCTTTACTATTCGGCAGAATCAGGAATTTAACAGCCGGCCGGTCCGATGATAAGCAATGTACCGCATTTAAGACTGATTTGTTGACTGATTGGTTTGTTGACGTTTAAGTAAGTATTCTATAATAATGTGTAGGTATGTGTTAGTTCAATATTTAAATTAAGGTAAGTAGTATTCGTATTCACAGCTATTGCGGAATCCAGCATCGATACCGTACCGTACTGCGGTTCAAAGATGTTTTAAATAATAAATTGTATTTATTTTTATGTTAATAAATAAATAAAAAAAAAATTGAAGAAACATTCAAAACTGTTTTCGAATTTGTCGGGCAGGAGTTGAAACCGGTAGGTACCAAAATACCAGTAAAAATACACCTGGAAATATACCTGTATATTGGTGTTTTTTGTACCGGTTTTGAGTTTATAGATAAATGTGTACTTGACAAAAGTCACGGACATCTTTTGTTTTATTTTGACAATACGAACAGACTACTGTGCTTAGGTTCCCGAATTGTTTAGAAATAAACAAGTTTCGTTATATTTTAATTTGGGAATCATTGCAATTACGTATAACTAACTAGATAGATTGGTTTAAATTGACTTGGGCTGATCATCCCATTTTGAGATTGATTAATATCCACCCAAACAGATTCATCTCAATTCATTTTGGGTTCCTCAATGCAGAAAGAGCAGTTCAGATTGATTTCATTCGGTAAAGTGATCATGGAAGTGATGTGTTTACTTTACTGTTTTGAATATTAGAGCTATTGACTTTCAAATCAATATACCAGTATTTTTAGATCTTATTGTAAGGTGTTGTAGGATAGGTTTTCCTACATTTTTTAATTTATTACGGAATCTAGATTCCGGCGTTAATTTGCAAAATATTACGCTTTAAATTGTACATTTAAATTATAGTTTTTGCACACATCAAATCATAATTTTAAATTCTAGAAGTCCCTAATAATATATTAAACTAGCCGTTACCCGCGACTCCGTCCGCGTGGAATTCATTTATCGCTATCCCGCGGGACTATGCAATTTTCCGGAATAAAAACTATCGTAAGTATGTCCTTCTCCGGGACTCAAACTATTTATATACCGCATTTCATCTCATCTGTATGCGTTTAAATCAGTTTAATGGTTTAGACGTGATGAAGTAACATACAAACAGACTTACAAACTTTCGCATTTTTAAATATTAGTATTTAGTGGGATGAAAATGTACTAAACGGTGGTGGCTTCATGTTCAAAAATACCTAATGATTTGATTAGGAAAACTGTCTCAACTGTTAAGGCATAAGTTAACGAGTAATGATCAACGAAAACTATATGTTGAATGTTTGACGCATATTATGATACCCTAACACTGTGGCCTACCCGACTCCATACGCTCTCAGTCGGTTTTATTTTAAGGGCACTATCACTAATATCAGAGACGCCTTGATACGTTTATCTCCTTACATGGTGCGCTCGGATCTGATGTAGTCAAAGAAACTAAATCGCGTGCCCAGTTGAAACCTTTGTGCTACTAATATCATCTTGACATTCCATACACTTGCCAAAGAAATCACAGTGAAATTGATTATGAAGAAATTCCACTCTAGTAGGTACTTGATGCAGTTTCTTAACTGTACAGTGTTAATACGCAATTTAACACAATGACGAAACTAGACAGAACACTGCTTAATATCAACTAATCGGAATTCAGAAGCATTTTATTTAATTATCAAATGATACGTACAATTGCCGAATAGAAATCATTTCGGTTAGCCATATTAGTTTCACCGATTAGGCTAATTCGTATTAGTAATAGCGGATGTTTGGGAATCGTTCGTCTGTTTGTCGATAGAATGGACACAAGGTGAAATATTTCCAGCTAGAAGGGGGCAGCTAGAACCGGCACATTTTGCTGCCATTGTTTATTGAGAGATGTCTTTTAAACTGTGTTAAAATTATTAGTATCAATATGTTTATTTTATTTTTACAAGCTTTTATTTAGTTTCACTTGTCCCGTTGTCTGTCTGTCCGTCTGTCTGTCTGTCTGCAATCGAATTGCAAGTTAAATTCGACCAACTTCCAGTGGTTGGATTGACTACAAGTTTGTTACGAGTATACTTATGTAAATTGCGTGACTATATAATAATCTGGTAGTGACATCCTGGTAGTCCAGCCAGGAACATCTCCACAAGACGGAACTCTTCAACGGTTAATGGCATCGACTCAAAATTTGATATGCAAAAAAACTTATATTAAAAATTAAATTTTACCAAAAACTTATTTTTATGAAGAGAAGGTGGCAAGCAGCAGCAGCATTACGTAAAAACCAATGCGCTGTAAAATTGAAATTACGAGTATATTATTGGAATTAATTTATTGTTATTTTATGACGATGAATCCGATGGATTCGATGTGTCCGCTGGGAGGACAGTGTCCAGGCGGATCTGCGACGTCTCCAAGTCGACGACTGGCAAGAGGCTGCGCACGATCGGGACAGATGGCATGCTCTCGTTTCGGAGGCCAAGACCCTCTTTGGGTCCCTGAGCCAAATTAGTTAGTTATGACGATGAATATTTCTGTGGAAATAAATGATTTCTTTCTTTCCTATCGAAACTAATAGATTCTAAGAGCATTGGCGAACTCAGCGTTCAGTCAATTATTACGCAAAACAATCAGCAGCTACCATAATTATCAGGCAATATTTAATTCCCATAAATTGGATCGGCCAAGCGTCCGGGTCATTGCCACTGTAATGCGGTGATAAATTAAACAAATTGGCAAAATGCCACGTAAATATTGGACTGCCTTGAAATCATTGATAATACGCTCATCGTTGCCGTGATAAAAGTGTTACGTTTATTGTTAAATACAAAACGAATAACAAAACGAATGTATTTAAACAAAAGAACCAACTAGTAACTCTATGAGCTAAAGAATTCGCAAGTCTTTTAAGTTTCCAGGCAAAATGGCGGTGTAAAAAACATTAAATTTAAAAAATCAAAAAACCCGACTGCCTTAAATACTAAAAGGAAGAAAATAAGTTTAGTCTTTAATCTAAAACTGTTAGTAGCTAATTTAAAGTTCTACAGTCGGAACCCATTTAAATCGTGACCAGCCCAAAAATTCTTAGTAAGTACCTAATGGGTCCCGACTGTTGCAGTTACTAACAGAGTTCTAGATCAAAGACGTATTTTCTTCCTTGTAGTTTTTAAGACAGGCGGGTTTTTTTTTTTAATTTAATATTTTATTTTATACTTTTTTGATATATCTGGAAAAAGAGTACATTTAAAATATTATTACCCGTATACTTATATTTAGAATGGGCTATTTGCTAGCTTTCATTTGATACTCATATTGTTACAATACAAAAAAAAAACATTCTTCCGCCATATTTTTTTTCACAGACGCCATATTGAAATATTATATACCCTATTTCACTCCGACAGCTATGAATAATCCAATAAAATCCGTCCAGCCGTTTAGGCCACAGCGAGGAGCAAAGAAATGGTCATACATACATTACACAAAACATAACCCTCCTTCGGGCAGTCGGGTAAAAAGACGGTCGGGGCTCATTTAAAAAAAAAACAAAAATGAGTCGACAAAATACTTTATACTATTGAATCTAATGGAAAATTTCACGAGAATCGGTTGAGAAATGCGTCCTATGAAAGAAAACAGACAGTCAGACATATGAAAGCATTTTTCTCCAAGCTGAAATGGAGACGCTTCGCTCGTTTAGTCTGGCTATTTAGTCATATAGTCGCCTTACGCTTTTAGTCCGCGTAATATATATATCTATTCCTCTTACAATTCTCTATTTTAAACAGAGAGATCGATTAACTGCAGATCTTTGCATATTTACTACCTATCTCTCTCTAGGTGGATGTTAGGTATGGCCATTATGGCGATTTTCCATCGGCGAGGCGAGACGAGACGAGGGTAGAAAATCACCTTTACGGAATGTAGTTAGGTAAGGTTAGGTGTAGTTAGGTGTTCTAGTTACGGTATATTATTTTCTATTTTTTTCTTTAATTTTATACTGTAGTTTACTTTGACAGTACTTTTTAAGTATTTCATTTGTACTTAATTAACTATTTTATCTTAAAAATGACTTTCTGCCAAGTTTCTTGCGGCGCGGTAGTTTAAAAAATGACGTGTAAAAGTGCCCATTGCCCATTTACTACATCAGTAACACTTGCTTTGATGCAATGACTGATTACAGCAATATGTAAATTTCATTCGGAGATTGAATTACACACAGTTCTGTATTTACCTGTGCATTATTGTTTAATCTATTCAAATCCCGGTAGTTAATTACAGAATAATAGATCAAAGCATGTCATAACAACTGGTGTCGATGACATTAGAGATTAGTGGGGAGTAGAGCATGATTTGGAAATCGAAAGGTACCAGGAAGCGTAACTTTGGTGCCGATAAGAGACGGATGACGTCAAGCTAAATATAGAGTGTTTTTTTTTTTATCCAGAATGTCAGATAGAACGTAGTCAATTTCCATGGATGGTTTTGGGATTTGGAATTGTCAGAAGTTTTACGCAAAGAACTATTTTTAAAGACATTGCCTATATTTTGCCATTGCTATTGTGCGTACCAATACAATATTTAACACATTACTACATTACATTATGTACTACTGCACTACAGCAGTAATGAAAGCATAGGTAGGTATATAGAGATTTCCAAAGTAAGCAATAGGCGACCTTATCGCTTCAGAGCGATCTCTTATAGGTAACCTTGCAAACTTTCGCATTTATTATTAGTAGGCATATATAAATACTTTGCTCATCATAAAACTTGTATCAATATTCACCAGGTACCAGGCTAGCATAGCATCCAGGATATGTTGCAGATCGCATCGTGATTGTAATCGCGGCATTGTATGCGCCGGATGCAAACCGCACGCTCCAATCTCGCGCCCCCGAACAATGGCCACGTGCGCTGCAGGGCTGCCAAACACTAGCTCATACAAATTGATGCAAGTATTTTTTTAACCTCACCTGATGTTAAGTACAGATGAGGCCAAAGGTGTATAGGTGTATGAAAAGAATTTAGTTATTTACGTCGCTCTCGTTAACCATTACTTAATAATGGAACAGCAATCGTGCCAAATTTTATATTTATAGACTTCGAGAGGTTAAGATTTCGAGATTTTAGAATATGACGAACCCATCCTCTTCCCACGGGTCTCGTACATGGCGACTAGCGTAGATGAATAGATTTAAAGCGCGATTTACACAAGTACTGTAAGAGAGACTCTCTCCAGGCGAGCGTTTATACCTGCTGAGCTGGCAACGTTGCTTTTTTGTTACTTTTTCTCAATTATTTATTCCATAAAAGTTGAATAAAAATTAAAAATGTGGTCTGATAGAATTCTTCTTAATATATAAGTGAATGTGTCTATTCCAATAATTATTCGTGATAGACTTTTATTTTCTTTAAAAACGAACAATTGTTTATTAACGGTTTTTAAAGAAAATAAAAGTCTATCACGAATAATTATTGGAAACGAACAATTGTTTATTAAAAGTTTTTAAAGAAAATAAAAGTCTATCACGAATAATTATTGGAGTGGACACATTAACTTATATATTAAGAAGAGTTCTATCAGACCACATTTTTGACTTTCATTCAATTTTAGTGGAATAATCGAGAAAAAGTAACAAAAATGCAACGTTGCCAGCTCAGCAGGTATAAACGCTTTTAAGGGACTTGACGTGAGAGTGGGCAACAGCGCTCTTTAATGCCAACTACAAACTCCGGAGAGAACCACCACACTATTTTCCCAACCCAAGCATAATATTCAGCCGGCGACGTGTCCACACACTTTGTTAAGAGTGTAACGACTAAAAGAGACGTCTTGAGGTCTTATTGTGTAGCATTCTTCTTTCTGTCACGCGGCATAAGACGAGGGTAGAAAGAGATGGTGAATGCGATCGTGAACGTCAGCGCGTTAGACAATACGGCCTCAGATCCCGTAAGAAGATCTAGATAAAAGTTACCTTTGTAGTTATCCTCGGTATTCCGGATAAGTTATTGTATAACTTAACCTAAGCAACAAAAAGTTGGAAAACCCCTGACATTGTCAAAGTTCAATATCTCAAAAATGGCTGAACCGATTTTGATAAAACATATCTAAGAACCATTGCTAGAAAACCTGCTTTCAAATAATAAAAAACGAATTCAAATCGGTTTACAAGTTTAAGAGCTACGGCGCCACAGACACACGTAGCGGTCAAACTTATAGCCCCCTCTTTTTGCGCCGGGGGTTAAAAATAATCAAACAAATAATTACGTTATGACGATATCCCCTGAAGGGAGGGATCTAGACACGAACTATACAGACAATAGATACATAAAGATGCAATATTTTGGATGCAGTTCTAGCTTCCTGCTCTTAAGCTAACGCGGTTAAATCCAACGTGGCAGTAAAAGCATTTTATATCTACTAGTACTTGTGTACAGATCCATCATCTATCGATTTATGAAGGTACATTCTGCTTTCCTATTCAACCTTTTCTATTTAATTCAGGAATTGAAACTGATTGACATCCCTTACGCCAGTATAGTGGCAAAATAATGGCAGTGTTTGATACGCTGTAGATTCAATTAACTATGGTTGAAGGAATAATACTTGCAGCGTCCAATCTACCAAACCCTTTTCACTGTATGCCTTAAATAACAAAGACGTAATCGACTGGTCCATTTGGGCTTTATAGTTTATCAAAAAGTGCAGCTAAAGCAATTTCTAACTAATCTGAAACAGATATGGCCACAGATATGGTGACAGTTGGTCCTCATAAGCAAAAGGAAGTTTTAAAATAAAAACACTTTTGAGCTACTAAAGCTGTAGTTTAAAACATTTTGTACGAGATGGTATAAATAATAAAAAGTGTGTTTTTTTTAGATACCGCCTTAGAGGACAGTAAATGAGGTAATACAAACAAGACTATAAAAATTCCTTACATTTTATAAATGTCAGTGAAATAAACTAATAAAGTATTAGAACAAAGGAGGCGTGCTACAAATAACCGTGGTTACAAAAATCCCTTGCAAAGGTCAAGGTTAAGTGACTCACTTTTATCGGCTTACTTGAAAGACAATGTGTTCTTGAGTATAAGGACATAAAGACTTAGCGTCTGTAATATAAAATATAGCAACTTTTAAAAATAATTTAACCTTTAAAGATATTTTATTACATCCGTGCCATTTATTGCCATTAGAAAGAAGAGTAGTAGCATTTACCACATTCTTGCCAAATCAGAATGAATAGGTACTGTGTCAACAATACAATTTAAAAATATAAAACTCTAATTCGGATAAGCAAAATGTAAGGATATCCCCTTTTACGAGATATGCAAAAAAAAACAATAGAAAAAAAAACAAAGCAAAATTTATTTCTAAAGTTGGCTCGATGGCGAAAAACAAATGACAATCATAAACTCAGAGTCCCATGTCAGATGTTTTTTCGTGTGGCTGTTACCTAGAACATGTGCAAAAGCTGCTGGAGTGTGAATCGTATAAAGAAGGATTTATTACAGCCGTATCCGTTATCTAGATGGCATAAAGCTCGGACGAACGGGTTCGGTTTTATGTACTGCCCAACTTTGCGGAGTCATTAAAGAGGCGATTACAATGTGTAAAAGGACATTATGTTGGTATTTATCGATTCAAAGGACGATTTTACTTTGAAAGTAACATAAGTAGTACAGTACTACATACCTACTTACTGTAAGTACTGTTATATTTCAAATAGCAGCTTGTCGAAATATAACACTGTAACTTTACAAATATAACTTTTGACAACCCTATTACATAGTGACATTATTTGTACTTTAGAAATTGTGATACTTACCCAAAACGCATGCAATTCGTGTCGTATTATACGTACCTAACCAACACTATACCTTTTTACATCTTATTATCCTGTGTTCTGTTATTTTCATGTGTTTCACAACACAGTACAATACTATTGTATCAGACGTAATAGAAATTGATCGAGTTTCTATTCGTACATATCCAGTTTTATAAGACGTTTATCTTTAGGTACAGTCGAACAAATTGATTCCTGACCCACCGTAGAACGTACCTGTAGAAATACTTTCTCAAGCTATGTCACTATGAATTTTTGTACGAAAAGATTTCACAGTGGGTCACGATTCTATTTATTTATTAGTATGGCTTATTATTAAATACAAACGAAGGACTGGTGCCATTTGAACATGCTGAGAACGGACTGTGGCCGAAGCCGAGCATTTATGCACAAATATGGGTGGAGAGAGTCACCAGCATTTGAGTGTGGAGACCCAGTACAGGAATCGAGCACATCATCGCCCAATGCCCACACACTAAGTACGATGATCAGCCGGCAGACCTGCTTATCCTTGACAACGATGCAATCCAAGGGATACAGAATCTGGATTATATTATATTGTGAATTTGAGTCTAGATATACTAGTTATGTTTTGCTATTCTGTTGGTTCGATAGTACACAAATATTTTAAACAAAATATTTTTTAACAATGTTGGATTAATATCTCTTTTTATCTTCAAAGCTATTATCATATGACCTTACCTTACACAACTACATTTTGACATACATACATCGTTATCTAAAGACTAACATAAACGCAAACTAATTTGCAGTTTCAACTTCTCCACTAAATGGTTACAGCGAGCGCATCATTTAAATGATAAGAGTTAACATAAACAACTCATTAGATTAATATGCCAAGTGGTAACACTGGGTTATTAACACTGAGAAATATGACGCAGTTAATTGTAGAGAATTACTATTGTATTATAAACAAAAACTATTAAACAAAAGAGCTTACGTATGTGAATACGGGTCGGCATTGCTGATGCAGCTATTGGTCCTGTTTACGGTTGATTTAACAGATATTGACGACTTTTCGCTACTAGCGAACAGATTTAGGGTGAAGGGTAAGGCTATGCTATTTGGCGGGTGTTGGAATGGAATCATCAATGGGGATTTTCATTGGTTTAGGAATGAAGGCATTCGCAAACCTTTCAGTTTTTATAAAGCAACTCTTTCTACATTTTGTTCGTTAACAATACTGAAATTGGCTGTTTTTATTTACAATTTGCTTATAAAAACGTACTGCGAATTTCATCAACATCCGTGAAAAACCCAAACTAAGGTGTACGAGTATGTCATCGATATAAACGGGACGGGATGCCATCTCAATAAAAACTTTGACGTCTGGGATTCTACGCAGCAAGAGAAATCCTCTTGTATTTGTCAAAGTCGCGCGGGAAGATTTATCTGAATTTTTTATTCTTCCTACCTCAAGAAGAATGGGAACAATACTGAGGCGGAGAGATTGGGCTTGTTTTTCACCTTTCACTGCGGCTGCTTCGTCTCAATGCGGCCCTTTAAATAGGTAGGAAATTCTGATTAAAGTGTTGACGAACGACAGCAACGTCTTTGAAATAATAGTCGGCCCATCATTGCAAACTTTAAGTCGCCAATCACTTTAACACTTTCGAAAATGGGGTAAACCACTGGGTTCCTGAAAAGATGTTATGTCACGATCAAAGGCAAAAAATGAATCAGTGTATTTGTATCTATTGTTTTTGAAAATCATCCAGGGAACTGCCTTGTAAACACCCACCTGCTAACTGTTCAATTGTATCTTCAGTGTTTTGTACCCTGATGTTTAAACTCTGTTCAGTTATTTCCAATTGCACTGTGTAAAGGAAAGTGTAAGGGATGTAATGTAATATTACGCCTCCCACTTGCCAATCGGATGATCGGTGCCAATCATAAAATAAACTGGCTATTGGTATCACAGCTCTCTTACTTTTAATTTTTTACACTATTAAATTAAAATAAAAGAAATGAATAAGTATCTTGGGACAATTTACACCAATTAGCCTAGTTAGTCTCAAAAAAAAAGCAAAACTTGTGGTACTAGGCAACCAATTAAAATACTCGTACATATTAAACATCCAAGACTTGAGAGCAAACATTTGTATTTTTAACCCCCGACGCAAAAAAGGAGGGGTGTTATAAGTTTGACCGCTATGTGTGTCTGTGTGTGTGTCTGTCTGTCTGTGCCACCGTAGCTCTTAAGCAGGTGGACCGATTTGAATGCGGTTTTTTTAATTGAAAGCAGGTTTTCTAGCTATGGTTCTTAGACATGTTTTATCAAAATCGGTTCAGCCGTTTTTAGATATTGAACTGTGAAGTGCCAAAGTCGAGGGTTTTCCAACTTTTTTCATGTATTAAGTTTCTAACTTCCATATCATTCTAGCCAGCGCAGCTCGATTATATTCCGTGTTTGTTGCAAGCAGGATGTGGCTTATTCGTGACAGGAACTGTCACACAAATTGGACAAGCACCAATGCAGACCATTGTACCTAAATTTATTTTATTGGAATTATTTACAATAGACACATTGGTATCACGACACGTCATGATACAGATAGTGTTACCTTTTTGTTGCCATGTGGAAGAAAAAGTCACGGTGCCATCACCTATCTGAGGCCGGCTAACATTAAGGTCAACATTGTCTTGGATATTGCTGCCCGGACAAGAGATCTAGTACTCAAACTGAACCACGTTCTGAGATTTTTGACCCACCACGCCTTGTTATGGGTCTTCTGTTTCGTGGTCCGTCCGCGTAGAATTCATTTATTACTATCCCGCGGGAACTACGCAATTTTTCGGGATATAAACTATCCAATCCTACCCGGGACTCAAACTATCTGTTTACCGATTTCATCTAAATCGATACAGCGTTTTAGACGTGAACAAGTTAACAAACAATGACCTAACCTAACCAACAAAGAGTTGGAAAACCTTTGTCACTTCACAGTTCAATATCTCAATAACGGCTAAACCGATTTTTATAAAACATATATAAGAGCCATCGCTAGAAAACCTGCTTTCAAATAAAAAGAAACCGTATTCAAATCGGAGCACCCGTTTAAGAGCTACGGTGCCACAGACAGACACACATAGCGGTCAAACTTATAACACCCCTCTTTTTGCGTCGGGGGTTAAAAAGACTTACCTGCAAACTTTCGCATTTATAATATTAGCAGAATGGTAATGCATGTGAAAAATAATTGACCTCGCACATTCGACAACTCGAAAAACGTTAGATAAATGACTGGAATTATTTTGAACTAACTGTACAATCCAGAAGCATCGGCTATCAAATACAGGAGCAGAAAACCCAAACTTCTATAACACTGTTTCTATCTAGGACATCTAGCTAAAAATATGACATGGTAAGTCCAAAATGATATAAAAAGCCGTGGTGGCCTAGTGGTTTGACCTATCGCCTCTCAAGCAGAGGTCGTGGGTTCAAACCCCGGCTCGCACCTCTGACTTTTTCGAAATTCATGTGCGACATTTCATTTGAAATTTACCACGAGCTTTGAGGTGAAGGGAAACATCGTGAGGAAACCTGCACAAACCTGAGAAGCAATTCAATGGTGTGTGTGAAGTTCCCAATCCGCACTGGGCCCGCGTGGGAACTACGGACCAAGCCCTCTCATTCTGAGAGGGGGCCTGAGCCCAGCAGTGGGACGTATATCTGGGATGATGATGATGACTTTGTTGCTGAAATTACCTAGACGTTTCGACTATATAGCAGCGACCGTGTTCACACACACAAGTCGAGCCGTTACATTATAATTTATGAGTGACTAATGTTTACCCACGGCTTCGCACACGTAAATCATCAGATCCAGCAGCTGAATTGAAATTTCGGGATTTTTAAAAATTCCCGTGGGAATTCCCGAAAATTAAATCGTTGATTTCATTGACGTTACATTAAAAACAATCATATCAAATTTCATGAGTCCAGCAGAATATCGGAATAAAAAGTAGCCTGTGTTTGATTCCAGATATCCAGCTATTTACATACCAAATTTCATCCAAATCCGTCCAGACGTTTCAGCGTGAAGGAGTAACAAACATACTCACTCACTCACACACTCACTCACTCGCTCACAAACTTTCGCATTTAAAATATTAGTAGGATAGTAAGGATTCCAGAATAGTGCAATTTTGTAAATCTTGTCGGTACAGCACAATAAATTTTACGCAACCATCATTGGACGAAGATTCCAGTTTACTTTAAAACAATAAACCAAATTCCATCTGCAATATTGGTTATTGGGTACATAGTATTCGTATACAAAGTTGTTGTACAACTTTGCAATACGGGGTTTGATTATGATTCCGTGGTAGCAAAAGTAGGAAATAGTGCCAACTTTGCGCACAATCATCATAACAAGCACGGTTAACCGTGAAACTAATTTAGTGGTTGGCGGTGGCAATACCATAAGTCACGCAAGCTATGAGTTTCAGACTGAAACAATGAAACTATGACTACGAAGTCTTGTGTCAATTAAGTAATAATTTCGTCCTTATTGTCACAAATAACCGTTAGGGAGAAAAGTCCTTGAGTGTAGGCCACGAACCGGAAGACGAAGCATAGGTAAGCCTCCTACCATGTGGACTGGCGACATCACAGAGCTGCGGACAGCCGGTGGCTGCAAGTCGCGGGTTGTCGTTCATTATAGAGTTCTTTGGACATCTTCCAGCCGGAAGATATCAGCCGATGATGGTATAGAAAAACTGGCTGCCACTAAAACAGATCCGACATTTTATCAAACGACCGGATCGATTTGCATTCGCAAAATCGGATGACACATTTTGCAGGGTCCACTTTATTCCCCGATCCAACAACCATATTCACGCATTGAAATACTGTTGCCACTAAATAGAATCTGACAGAAACATTTCCCGTAAAGAATCAGATGTCACCGTGGCTCCGTGCGTACGGGCTCTGACTTCAACTTAAACCGAGTCGGATAATATCTAAATAGACATTACGAACCAAAAACTAACTAAAATCAATCTCAGCACGCGTTAATACAAGCTGGAGTTTAATATAAAACGCTGTACGTTCAATGAGTATTTTTCGAAGAGAAACCAAGAGTTATGGTCGTGCATATAAGGTTCGGTTCCGGTAACCGTAACACGCGCAATAAACCGTCCTATTTGTGGTTGCAACAAATCGTTGTTTAAACTCTTTCGGATTGTTTACGGCGGCCATAAATGAAGTAAATTTACCGTCCCACCGAGATCTATTCTCGGTGTGGAAGCATAAAACACCACTTTGGCGGAGTCACGGTAGTCTCATCAGTAATAACATTCCTGGTGTTACAACTCCGAAGACTTAGTTTAGGTGGGAAATCAAGGACATATTATCGAACCATTTTATTCATTAACGCTTGTGAGTCTTTTTAACTGACTTTGAACAAGGAGGTTCTCAATTCAGTTGCACTTTTTAAATGTCTTTTGCCTCAGAACTTTGTTACTTATGAACTGAACCGATTTTTTTTTGTGTTCGAGATAGAACAGTTAAAACAATTACATTATACAACTGATAAATCAACAAGTCATCCTCAATTTGGTTAATTTATAAATTACCAATTCATTACTTTAATATTAATTCATTGTGAAGTAGGCTAGAAGAAATTTCTTAACTCAGTGAACAATGTTTTTGTGCTCCAGGCAATTCAATTTAGTCTACTAAAATTTAAATGCCCTACAGTCTTTTTGTTGACATTATATTATACAGGTTGTTTTTTTTACGTGACACATAAATTGGGTCCCTAGCTTAGCTAATGCTGGGTTATATAATACGTCAACAATTTTTTAAGGTAATACGTAATCTATTTTAATTCCCTGTGTCCATAGTTTTAGTTTGAGATTTTATTTCAATTAAGTAAAAGCATCTAAATTAAATCAGACTAAAATAAACAACTTCTTAGTCAATATTATACATTTTTGTTGCAGGCAATCCCCCCTCCCCCTCCACAAGCTAAACTGTTGGCTTGAAAAATCAGAAACTACAAGTAATAGTCCATCAAAACTTAATAGTGAATATTTAGCGCAAACCTAATATTTGTACGGAACCCTACGCTGCTCGTGGTCCGATACGCACTTGGCCAGTTTTATATTATCATATCAAGACAAAACATCAACAAAAATATCATTAAACTAATCAAAATCTCTGTCACTCTTTAAATCTATGCTTAAGGAGCACTATCTGTCATCGTGTAATAATTAGCTTTATCCTAGTTTATTTATTTATTCATTTATATATATGTGGCTATTTATCCCATTGCCTATATTTATTTTAGACGTGTATTATATGTACGAAAATGTTAATAAATTATGTGTAGATGTGTTTTTGTTGCGTTTTAATTTTCTGATCTACTGTTAATGCACCACCTGCTGTAAATTAGTCCTTCCTTCTTTCTGAAAGAGATCGCTCTTAAGCGATAAGGCCGCCTATTGCTTACCTTGTAATTTTCTCTGTGTACCTGTTTTCTGTATCGCTCACTATTTCTGGTGTACAATAAAGAGTAATTGTATTGTATTGTATTGTAAACTTCATCTTTGTTTGAATTATAGCCACTAGTTTGTTTCCAGAAAAGCCTTTTTATTATGTATGTTACCAAGTAGTCTCGACCCTTTCTGCTCGACGGAACCATTTGGTCAGGGTCCAGCTCATCTACATATTTAGATACATTTGACCTGAAAACATTACGCGGACTATTGTTGCGGTCCTGCGGTAATACCAAATGGACTGATTCTCTAAGAATACAATCACTACGGTTTATAAAACCGCACGGCTCCCCGAATCGGACTCGAATGCTCAGAAGATTCTGCATACTCGAGATAGTTTACCCTTTGAGCGTTTAACGGGCGACCTTTTTATATCGTTTAACCGAGAATTCCGGGTGCGACCTATTTTTTTCGCATCCAATTGGGTAGTTTTTGTTTTCGCCCATACAAAGGAATGAAAGGACTGCAATTTGAAAACTCATCAATATATTGTCACTTGCGGCCGTCCAATTCGGAACAAATGGGAGCAAACGCAACTTGTACGAAGAACAGGTGTTCCCTGTGAGTTATTACCTCGATATGTGAGTAATACGGGCGTACTCGTACTATAGTTTTTTCGACGTTTTACGTCAGTGGTACCTACTGTTTTAGGTTTCCTTTTTACATTCGTTTTTGCGATTTAAGACGGCAAATTTTTAATTTCTTCTCGTTGATGAGGGATTTAAATATCTACGTAAAGGCGGCCATTTTTTTATTTGAATGTAAAGATATGATCTTTCGGCATGTCTTTTAAAGACCCCCTACAACTTTTTACACACAGGGGGTCTTTGTAAGATTGGCTTATGTCTATATTTTTTTGATTGCCATGATGTCAGGCTTTTGGGCTGCTAGAAGTTTTGACGATTGATATCTCTAACTTAGTTATAGAATTAGTACCAACTTTAATTATAGAATTTGTTTTTTCGCTATCCTTATTTTCCGGGATAAAACTATCCTTCTACCCTGGGACTTAAAGTATACCGAATTTCATATCTATCAAATTACCGAATTTCGTCTAGACGTGATGAGGTAAGTAACAAACAAACAAACAGACTTACAAACTTTTGCGTTTATAATATTATTGGAACAAATAACTTTATACGTACTTTTGTACTCTTAACAGTGATTTAAATTCAGTGTATGCTACTGGCAAAATGAAGATATTTTTACTCGGAACTGTAGCCAGCACGTGTCAAAGACGCACAAATTCCAACCGCAACAACGGATGAAAAATATTTTCATTTTTGTCGACACTGATTTATGAACTAGAAAGAAAGTTGATATTGAGTTGGAAACCAATAGTTATCCCGCCTGATAACAGGAAAAGGATACTGAGTAGGAAGTTCTGATGACATGTTCGTTGCTTTGTTTTGATTTACTCTTGTTCCACAAACAATTCGTTTGGATTTTCTTTTGTCAGCAACTGATACTCGGAACGCAAACGGAAAATACTAAAACTAAAGCTAAGGATATATGAAACTCCATGTATCAAAATTTTGAGTTGAATAGTTTTTTTTGTAATTTCACTAAAATTCTGGTAAATTTGTGCTTTTCCAGGGGCACTGCTATATAGAGCACACACACACACACACACACACACACACACACACACACACACACACACACACACACACACACACACACACACACACACACACACACACACGCACGCACGCACGCACGCACGCACGCACTACACTCACATACTTTCGCATGGCAACAAAATATTTACAAAGATTTACTGTCATTTGGTGCAAATTTTTTGACGACCAGATGGCCTAGTGGTTAGAGAACCTGACTCGGAAGCTTGAGGTCCCGCGGGTTCGATTCCCGTGTCGGGGCAGATATTTGTATGAAAAATACGAATGTTTGTTCTCGGGTCTTGGGTGTTTAATATGTATTTAAGTATGTATCTATCTATATATATTTATCCGTTGCTTAGTAGGTACCCATAACACAAGCTTTGCTAAGCTTACTTTGGGACTAGGTCAATTGGTGTGAATTGTCCCGTGATATTTATTTATTTATTTAAATGGAAAATTGATAACTCAAAATCATACCACAGAAAAAGTACAAGCACAGAAGCATCACAGCCGTACAAAAGAATCGTGCCTTTGGTACTTGTACTATTACTTATTCTGTGGTATAATTTCGAGTAGCCCATTTTCCATTTGCACCAAATGACAGTAAATCTTTACAAATCTATTGGCCACAAAAATATACAATTGTGACAGCGACTTTGAAGTCGGTCGCTGACAAGCACTTATCCCCGACAATGGGAACAGCAATCATAAAATTACTGAATCGTAAAAAAGGACGATCAAAGCAACGGCTAAGGTGGCCCGGGGCTAATGCGATACACAAAGAGTAAAAAAACGAAAAGGAAACATCCCGTAATGACGTCATTCATCATCGCACCGTGATCGAGGGCGGTTGGAGTGCGGGATAAAATGACATTCTAATTTTGATTTAGAGAATTTTTTGCTGTCTACGCCCGTCCGGACGAATTTTGAATTAAAACACTGGGAAATTTGTCACACTCGTTGCGTCAAAGGAAACACGGTTCAACAATAATAATTGAACATCGTTTGCAGAGCGTAGCCACGGTTACTTTTTTTTAAAGCCTATTGCATCCCAGGCTTCCCCTTTTTTCTGCCACTCATCTTTGTCGGGAGTTTGATATCTGCATTAATATTACAGACAACTAAGGAGCGTGCAAAAATATTTGACACGTCTTAAGGACCATAGAAATATTAGAGTCGTATCAGATATTTATGCACGCTTTAATGTGTCGGATATTTGTGCTGGTGTCTGTATACTCGTGCCAGTCTATTTTAGATGTGTCCCGTCATCTCTTTTTCAGTCTGTCTGCCTCTTCTTCAATGGCTATCGCGCGGTGAATACATTTGCTAAGAGCCTGTCAGAACTTGAGAATTGTTCGAGCTAAAGTGGCAGGATGAGGATAAAAAAATAATATCTAAATGCATCCCTTCTTCTTCTTCGATGGGAACTTTTGAACCTATCGTAATGAGTATAGTTTAGAGTAACAATAATGTAAGTAATGGAAGTAAGTAATTGTACCTAAGTAACAATAATCGTCACAGATGACAAGCTAGCTGGTGCTAATATATTGTGAGGTTCGTTCGATAAAAACTGTCCTTTCTGTGAGAAAAACACACTCGAATCATTCCTATCTGTATTTAAAACAGAATACCCACGCATATGTTTATATTAAACATTAACATTTCCCATAATACCTACAACTAGTCTGTCCAAACATTACTATTATACACATAACATCAACATTTAACTTCTCAAACGTTCACAAAATATTCCAAAGTTACTAAACACAGGTGGCACAGCGAAAAACAAGTATAGCGGCCACAGCAACTAATGCAAACCGTCATTATGCTGGCTTTATTAATATGCAAATTGAATGAAAGGACTAAAACGCACCCGTGTTTGCCAGTAACCTACATAGAGTTGACCTTCTTTTTCGTTTTTTAGGTCTTGGCATGGCACTACTACTAGGGATGTGCTAATTTACGGTTATTGAGTTGGGAATCGATAAATGTTTGATTGCTGAGTGCTGAAAATACTGTACACTGAATTTTGTTAACTGTAGTATTTTTACAGACAAATTATTTTACAGTTGAAAACAGTATTTCTATTAGTTTTAATGACATTTAATGCTCTATTTAAATTTTAATTTATTGTGCTAAGGCACGTACCTATTTATGTAATGAGCTACTTGCATGTTTTTTACTATATGATTTTTATGAGTAAAAATAACAAAAATAAAAACACTAGCTGGTGCCCGCGACTCCGTCCGCGTAAAAGTATGAAAAATAGTTTACATCTATTATCAAACCTAGACCTACCGAATACACAAAAATTTCATAAAAATCGGTCAAGGCGGTTGGAAGGAGTTTGTTCACAAACATTTTTGACACAAAAATTTATATATTAGATAACCCTTCTTCGGGCAGTCGGGAAAAATATGAATCACTTTGTAATTGAATGTATTTAAGTGATAAAAAAACGTTTCCCGTAGATAATTTATTAAGGGGTTGTTTCACCATCCAATGATTAGTGCTAACTGACGGTTAAAAGTGATTCCGTCTCCGTCTATTCGAACAAAACAAATAGAGACGGCATCACACCTAACCGCCAATTAACAGTAATCAACGGATGGTGAAACAGCCCCTAAGTAAATGTGCGAATCGGCTATTTAAAAGTGTAAATAAAACAACATAATTATATGAAGTCCACTACAAGTTCTTTGTATTAAAAAAAAAGGATTTTTTTGCGCGGCATTGGGACGCAAATATGGGTAAGTTATAATAATGTTTTCAAATTATTAATTTGACAGTTTAACTTAACGTGCGTATGTTCTATGTATCTTAACGTTGTAAATTTTGTTTGTTTCTCTATTTCTGTACATTAAAGAGTTTACATATCTATATACGTTTACTTACACGTTTCACAGAGTAAATTGAAACATTTCTGAGTTCAACGCGGCCCAACCCTACAGGTCATGTCACGGAAGACACCGGATGTCCATTTCACACAGACGGGCAGGGAAATTATACTCGACCGTGGCATCTCCGTTGCTAACGTACCGTGGACATTGATATGAATTTAGAGCATCAAACCTACCGGAGACATCAAGAACGAGTCTACTTTTTGCAACATTCTAACTCCCGAAGGAGTACTATAAGTAAGTTGGACACCATGTCTGTCTGTCCGTGTCATCGTAGTTCTCAAATGATAAATCGATTTCGATACGGTTTTTTATGTGAAAGCGAGTTACTCTGTGGTGGTTTTGAAGTATTAAAATCGGTTCAGCCGCTGTTTTGAGATATTGAGCTTCAAAATTACCATGTCAGGGGTTTTTCAACTTTCCTAAGTTGGTTTGGTTAAATAAGACCACAGGTCATACCTGTACATATAAGCGACGTAATGTAAGTTGTATGGGGCGCATGAAGCTCTAGTTAATTTTGGACAATTCCGCTGACCGACGTGCTCGGAAATGAACTGGTAAGTATTAAAATTTCATGCGCATGGCGCAGTAGTGCTGACATTCGTCCTCCCACCTTCAATAGTTACAGATTTGTTGTAGGTATAAACATAAGTGCATATTATAACTACTCCGACTGTTTTATTGCTCTAAGGTGGCTTTATAAATGTGTAGAAATGTATGCACATGACGTCTCCTGTTAGTTAAATGCTATATATAGAATGAACTGCGATACGAGTTAGAGGTTAAGTAAAGTGTCAACGACACGGATTCAAGATAGGAAACTTTTAAATTGTTCGCCATTCAATTACTAGTTAGTGTAAAGCGTAGTAGCGGGACAGTCTGCCGGGTCAATGATTGAATCAGTCGCGGAATTAAGACCAAAGGACCTTAATAATTATTTGTGTAACAAGGGAGCAAAATGGTATACTTACGGCGAGGGCGTACATTGAATCCAGAATGTAGCGAAGGATTCTACAATAGAATCCTAAGCGTAGCGAGGGATTCTAAAGTAGAATCCTGAGCGTAATGAGGGATTCAAGTGACGGCCAAGATGAAAATAATTTTGCTCCCGAGTCGCTCATACAACTTTTCACACCGAGCATTAAGAAACTTGAAAAAAATAAATTCTAAATATTATTAAAGAACAACCAGCATAGAAAATGACGTGGCTTTCCAATTATCAACTTAAAAAAAATGCATTTGCAATAAAACACTTAGAAAAGCCTTGAACAGAAAAGTTGCACTTTGCTCCCTCTCGTCAGGGAGGAAAAGTTACTTTTCTGAAGGAGAGGTGTGAAAAGGTCATTAAGGTAATAGTCGTCTGAAATATATGCCTGACTATTGGAGTTATAGGTAAAGGATATAAACAGTACCATAATAAAATGAAAATATTAGATACAATGTTTTGCCGCTCTTGCGTTGTTAGATATATGTACTAGGTACAGTCGAGTTCATTAACATGTGAGCAAAAATTTGGTCAAACATATCTGAACACGACTCTATTGTCAACGGCGTAGAAGCGTGTTCAGATATTATTGATCCAATTTTTGCTCACAAGTTTATAAACTCGACTGTACCTGTGCGAACACGGGATTAGGTGCGGGACAACGCGGAGGCCAGAATCCTATAAAATATGATGCACCAATATTTTCGACCAGTTGTATTGTATCTGTTTTCTGATCGCATACTATTTCTGGTGTCAAAGAGTCATTCATATTAAATGATATTGTAACGGATAACTCACGTCTTAAACCGAGTTTAGCTCGACATGTTTCGGGCTATTTCGTAGCCCTTCTTCTCAGGAGCACGCGACGGCGGCTGCCGCAACACGCCCACCGCGAGTGTGTGTTTAAGACGTGAGTTATCCGTTACTATATCATATTGTATCGTTATGTTCGGCAGTAAGACATTCGTTATCGTCATGTAAGTACTACACAATTTTTGGGATCTGTTGTAGTCCTGCAAGAAAACCTGATAGGTAAATTATGCGATGTACTTATAGTTATATTTATTGTTACTATTATTAGTGCTTGTGCTAGCCCTGGAATTAACATCATTACAAATAAAAACATATTTTAAGTTAAAGAAAGCCACACTAGTCCTCAAGGATATAAATGAGGTAAAACTACAAAAGTCTGTGTCGATTTTTGGTTCGTAGTTATATATATACCTATTGGCCAGATTGCAACGCGTCCTAGTTTAGGCTCTAAACGAATGTGTGCCGCTGTCACAAAGGTTTAAGCCACACTCATCCAGATAAGACCTTCCATTAGTAAACGCGCTTAATTTTTCGTGGGAATAATGAGCAAAACCCCCGGACTTTGAAGCAAGCAAAAGGAATTCCGGGGCATTAAGAGCTTTACTGCTAATATAAGATTAAGGAATCACGACACGTCGACGGCGAATTAGCGCCAAATTGCAAAGTCTCAATTTCTTGGAATTTGCAGTGTTAGCGTCAGCGCTCCGTCAAGCCAATTTTATTAATAAATCGGAATAAACTTGATCAGAAGGGAATTGAAATCTCGGAGCCTACAGGTATTATTATAATCCGTGAAGGATAAGACATCGATCTATCGTCATCACTGCAAATTGAAGTGTTGGTGTTTGAGTAACAACTAAAAACTCTTGAATAATTTTGTACACGGCACTTTATAAAACGTTTTCTTGTTCACTGTCAGTAAAATATCCTGTATTGATTATTCTGACTTACTAATTACTTTTCGTAATAATAGTAAAAAATCTCATTCCACATGCAAAAAAGCCGGATCCTACTTCGTTATAAAAATGCTTAGACTACACTGACACTATATACATTAATAAACTTCAAAATTAATTACCAACCTTTTTATTGACGCTAGCAAAGGTCTAAAAAGTTAAAAAGAAATCAAACACGGATACACGAATAAAAAGAGTACTGTGACAAAAAAACGTACACCGTTTTTAATAAATATCAAGCAACGAATCAGCGAGTCATGAATATTGCTCACAAAATGCAACGTTACAGCTACACTACGGAATGAGGGCTATCGCGTATGAATTCGCCACTAGAGGCGCTAGTGTAGCGTGAGGTCTCCGAAATGTCAAATCTCATAGTTTTTGGGTGAGCTACGCGGGTTTATTTATAATTAGAATAATTTTGTGAATATTTTGCAATGTCTGAAATTAATTATGGCAAATATGCGTTCCGGGGCAATGAACGTCTGTGTTTTGAGACAGTTTTGTCTTTCGGAAACCTTTGTCCTCCCTTTTTCCCGAACAAAACGGGGACTATGCAACACTGTGGCATGCTCGATATTTTTATGGTACGGTTTTAAGGTGTATTAAATATGATTTTAATCTAAACTTTGTTTTCACACCCGTAAAACAGACTTTGAAAGCCGTACTTAAAAATCTCACGCAACAGTGCGCCATCTAGTGAGACAAAAAACGATAGCCCTCATTGCACTGTGCCAGTTGGACCGACTCTCTCCGCCGATAACGCGGGCATGACGCATGTCACAAATGACGAGTTCTCGGAATGGAACACAATAAAAACCTCATGAAGCACCTGTATAGTAAACTATAGTAACTCGCATACGACATGTGTCGATCGCTACAATGGCATCGCCCGTGTGTGCCGCAATAAGCGACAGAACTCGCGAGTCAAAGGTTCTATTCGAAGTATGGCGTAATACACATGTTATTGAATATCATGCAGGAACCCCATGTGGAATATGAATTTGTAGTTCGTTTGTCGAAAGCGTTCTCTAAAAATAAGTAATAAAAAAAAAATCCCGGGACAATTCACACCAATTGACCTAGTCCCAAAGTAAGCTTAGCAAAGCTTGTGTTATGGGTACTAAGCAACGGATAAATATAATTATATAGATAGATACATACTTAAATACATAGAAAACACCCAAGACCCGAGAACAAACATTCGTATTTTTCATACAAATATCTGCCCCGACACGGGAATCGAACCCGGGACCTCAAGCTTCGTAGTCAGGTTCTCTAACCACTAGGCCATCTGGTCGTCAATGAACATATAATACATAAATAATAAGTATCATGGGACAATTGACGTCAATTTTTTGACCTAGTCCCAAACTAAGCAAAGCTTGGACTATGGGTACTACGCCACCGATAAACATACTTATATAGATAAATACATACCTTAGCTTAAATTAGCTTTCGTATTATTTCGTATCGAACCCGGGACCTCAAGCTTCATAGACTCTCTAACCACTTGACCATCCGATAGTCATTATTTGAAACTAGTTTCGCTGAAACACATTGCTTCATTTACTCTTACGCTTTTTATTTCGTTCGTTGTTACCATGCTTTGCGCAGCAGCCATTTCTCTTACACATGCAAAGACGGGTTAAGTACCTGAAACAACAATACAAATAATTTTAACAAAGCAGCCTGAGAACAGGTAAAGATTTGTTTTTGCGAGACGCAATCATCCAAAATAATTTATCGACGCAAAAAATCAGCGCCCGTAATGTTTTAACCGACCGATAACGCAGGTAGGTAGACCATTAAATAAAGTAAACAGACTCAGCAAGTTTTTTTTTATTTGCTAAGGACATTTAAATACCACGGTAGGTTGATCTAATGGAAGGCGCCGAGTGTCCACTATATGGATGTAGTGTAGGATGTCTTTTTGAGAGAACCTTTTTGCAAGGACGTCCCCGCCATTTGAAGAATGATTGTCATGGCTTCAAAAGTATCGTACCTCTCACTAGAATTCACATAAATCCGTAATTGTGATTTGGGTGTAGTTTGCACTGGTACTGCATGTTTTTTATTACGTAGTTAGTAATATTTTGAGCATTTCTTAACATTCGAGCGTTTCTACTGTTGTGTAGCTAAATAACTATAAACTAAATACAATCCGTTCTAAAATGTAATGATTTGGTTTAATAATCTCTTTAAAGGGCGAATAGGTCGTGCTCTAACTGAAGTGTTAGGTACCTAATAATTTTTTCGAAATATTCCATTTTAAGAGTTGTACAATACAATAATAATATTACCTTTTGTGGTACTTTTAAATATTAATTTAAGCATGATTTCTTCTTGGAATTTTGATTGTTTCGTCTTTAGAATTAAAAGTTTCGGAGTGATAAAGTTTGTGATTTATTTGTACTTATTTTGATTTGAATAAATATTTTTGTTTACTGAGCAGAAAGGAGCAGAGGAGAAGTTTACAAAGTTTATATAAATATTTAGGATACCACCCTAAAGTTGATAATCGTTTGTATGTCATAAAACAATAATGCCAAAGACGTATTATATAGCCGTGTCTGTCAACTTGAAAGTTCGACTTTAGCGACATATTAATTTGATAGGAACTTGTTTAAAAATTGATAGACCACTATTAGGCTGATACCCGCTAGCCTGTTACCCGCGACTTCGTCTGCGTACTATTCGTTTATCGCTATGCGATTTTCCACAATAAAAACTATCCAATGTCCTTCCCCGGGACTCAAACTATCTACACAGCGGTTTAGACGTGATGAGGTAATAAACAAACAGACTTACGAACTTTCGCATTTATAATATTAATGCGTTATCAAATCTGGGATATGAAATGTTAGTCGTTTTAGAAACAAAAATGTTTATATATTAACTTATAAATAGAAGGCCGGGTTTAAACCCTCGACCCTGTTTCAAACCACGAGGCTAGTGCCACGGCTTTTTGGCCCTGCATTTAAATGTAGTCAATTAAAATCCTATCTCGAGTGGTCCCTTAAAAAAACAGTTGAAATTCAGGCCTTAATTATTCAAGCTAACGTCGTCTACTTCCAGTAATGACACTTGGGAGTTCTTTTCCTCGACGCGGTGATTTTCTTAGAAACGAGAGGAAAAAGTGAACTGAGAGCTTCGTCATCGGACGTCCCGTTATCTCGCGAGATAAGGGCATTTGACTGAAGGAAATTGGCCGCGTCACACCGCCTCCGAGTTGATTGATTCAACGTTGTTCCGACAGATAACAGCCCTGCGGCCGTAATGTCTAACGCTCTAGGGCTCGCGATTGCATCTCTTTCTATCATCGTCATACACTGTGTGACAGAAAGAAGTGGTGAAAACTGTGGTGAATCCAAGTGCTTTAGGCAATAAGGCCTACGAAGTGCAAAATTCGAACTTCTTATCTTGCCGTCTCGCTGACGCCATTGACTCTATGTATGTACCTTACGGCACTAGACTGGCTGTTTGGAACATAACGCGCGGCGCATCAATCATCAATATTACTTTGACACAACCCCTGTCACGGACGTCAATAAAATATAGTGAAACGTTCACAAAACCGCACTGTGAACTAATTTTGTGCGCCGTTTTGATGCAAGCAACATGCCGTCTTTACAAAGATGTCGATGGCTGACGCTTATATTATTTAATACGAGAGTGTGAGGGACGATAAGATACGAACTTCAATTTTCGAATTTCGTAGTAGCCTCCCTGGTGGCTCAAGCGTTACGGGCTGGGCCTTCCAAGTGTTTGGACGAACAAAAGATTTGGATTACGCCGAAAATCTTAGTCAAAATCTTAAAAGAATTGGTCGATCCATTTTGATCTGAGTGACTGTGTCGTGGATTTAATTTACTAGGAGATAAAGTGATGAAAGGACTCAAGTTTCTTTTTACACAATTAAATAAATATCACGGGGCAGTTGACACCAATTGACCTAGACCCAAACTAACAAAGCAAGTAACTTTTACAAGGGTATCTGGCAATAGATAATCATACTTAAATAGATAAGATACATACATAAGCACAAGCATTAGTATTTTTTAAACCAATATCTGCAACAATCGGAAATTAAGCCCGCTACCTCATAGGTAAATAAGCTTCAGCCATCAAATAAGTAATTTGTGCTACACTAAATTAAATTAAATCAAATAAATGCACATAAGATAATATTAAATTAAATCAAATTGTGGGTAATACATATTACAAAATTTAATACTAAGTATCCACATTGGTCTCGTGGATGTACAAGACGAAAATACAGAAAGCGGACCACAAATTATACTGCTCCTTCCCTATACACCCTCATAAATTAAAACGCGCGCGTATCGTCAATATTTTGTACTTTTTCCTTGAGAATTTCTGAAGCGCCCTCTGAAGGCTCAATTCAAAAGGCCTGTAACCTTAGCGTTATGCGTCGCCTTTGACATTGCCCCTCAAGGGCTCTTCGTTAGTTCCCTGCTATACGTAGACGATATGATCTCTCACGTTCCTCAGTATTTGAGTGACTCTTTCGGCATACGAACTGGGACGTAGGAGCCAACGAGCCCAAGATCGGATAATGTATTATCTTAAAAATAAAATGCCAAGTTTCGTTATGATGCCTGTTATTTTTAGATTTTTGTGATAAGGCTAGCACTTTCTGCCCGCACTGCACATAAGGTTAGTATAGTAAATTTCGTCATTAGATGTGCACTGCCCGAATCTGTTGTTTAATTCCACATTCAGGTCAGTCAGTATGCCACCAAAACTCTTGTGTATCCGTTCTTGCTCTCCGCCCGCCGCCTTGCGTTGCTGCTCTCTGTCATCTAGATCCAGGATGCTGCAGTTCTTAGTGTTATGACAAGACGGCGCTAGGAATCGCTACATCCTATTATTAGTTTTGTGGGCGTTACTTTGCCTAGGTCCATATCAATATACACCAACTACAACCTTGTTGTTGCGGATCTTGCGATTGCGGATCAACACAGTATCGTGATTAACTCTCAAAATATACTCAGCGGCAAAAAATTTGGCCCACCCTTCATACAAAATTATCGATTCTGCATACATTTGAAGGCTAGATTTTTTGCCGCTCAGTATATTTTGGGAGTTAATCACGACTACAATATTTACCATCACATTGCAGCAGTCGTGGTCACGAGTTTACATAATATTCGATATGTTATGAGTTTTTTTTTTAATTTCCTTCGTGTTGTCTATTTGTACTTAATAGATTAGATTAGATTAGATTTATTTATTACCTTTTGAAAAAATACATTATAAACACATGTCAGTTAATTACAAGAAATTCACAAAAGGATCGTCAAATGTATACAAAAAAAAATCTTATTACAATAAATTGTCAGCGAGAATAAAAAATAAAAAAATTAAAATTAAAATGTCAAATTAGAATTCAATTCAATAATAATAATTAAAAGCAAAACAAGAATATACTTAAATCTAAGTCAAATTTATGCGATGGGAGCAATCAATCAAACGAACAATAAAATAATTAAAATGTCAAAAAAACAATAAAATTAAATATAAAATTAAAATTCACTTCACAAAACTGTGAAAAATGTCACCAAATGTCAATACTATTCTTGTGTCTTTTGTTGTGAATAGATGTATTTTCTTTCTTTCTTTCAAAAATCGCGAATGCTTAAATCATTATAATATTCAATCTGTTTACCAACTAAATATGCCAATGTTGGATAGATATAAAAAAAAATCGGTTTTCGACGTATCAACAATTTATGTGCCTCCGCGCCAACATACAAATAAAGGTGTTTACACGAACGCGTTGTGTTTTTGGGATGTTAAATCGATGTCTGTCAGATAATAACATATTTATTCGATTTTTTATCTCGTCGGATAAGGATACTAATGGAAGTGTGGTCAGTTTTTTTTTATCTGATACAAAATGTCATCCACATTGCATGCGTCGGCCGACCACCCCGAAAAGATCGCTACAAATATTTAGCTCGTTGAAGTGCCAATGGGCAGGCTATATAACACGGAGAACAGATGGCCAATGGGTCCGTAAAAATCTCGAATGATGACCTCTGATTGGCAAGCGCAGCGTAAGACATCCACCCACGAGATGTACGGATGACCTGGTTAAAACCGCGGGTTCAGGGTGGATGCATGCCAACTGAAAGTCTATGGGGCCTTCTACACTGGACATTTGATGATGATGATGTACCTAAATTATCAGTTTAGCCTTAACAAGCCTCTTAAACTAGACAGGTATGCTTAAATGTCAGTTTTAGGTACGTGAATGTATACCAGCCACGGAGTTCTACCCTCATACGACTTGCCGTACAAAGGCCTTCCATCCACATCATCTGGACAGTTTATTGTTCCTCCACATTGCGGTTAACTTTAGGTAGGTACTTCGACAATTATTTCACCGCAACGGAATGACAGCACCAACTGCCATTCTGCGAAATAATGATACCATATTTATTTTAATTACGCCCACACTTCAGAATCAGTCCACTTCAAGTTACAGAATTATTTGGTCAAACAACGAATGAATTATTTAATGAAGGATATATAAGTTTCGGTTAAGATCGATCAAAATTATCACGGATTATTCTAATACCTATCACAAATACCAAAAATATGGCGTAGGTATAGACGTTGTATTTAAAATGACGATATAAATCTCTCGCACCCCAGTATTGAAGTGGTTTACACAATTATTTTTATATGTGGTGTGTACTGTCAGCCAAATAAGTGGTCTATCAATTTTTAAACAAGTTCCTATCAAATGAATATGTCGCTAAAGTCGAACTTTCAAGTTGACAGACACGTCTATTGGCATTATTGTTTTGTGGCATGCTAACGATTATCAACTTTAGGGTGGCAGACCACATATTTGGCTGGTGGTACCTATTATGAACCATACCTAAACACCATAATATCATGCAAACTTAGGTTCCCCTTCAAAACAGACTAATATAAATACACAATCTTTAATCATATCGCTCTATATCGGTCTAGTCAACCACGAAAGATGTTATGCACGGGCAACACGTCAAAATTCGTCCGAAACAGATGCATAGGCGTAAATGAATGGTGATGTCTTTAATCGTAAGGTTCAATTTTATTTACAGTAAAAGTGAACCATACACCCCTATCTAATAAACGCAAGAAAGTGTCATGGGAGTAATTAAAACGCTGTATTTCATGTAATCTCCAACACGCAACGGCAACATACGAAGTAAATCACTCACATTAAGCCTCAAGAAAACCGTAAGAAAATGTTCCCTTTCAAGATAACAATATTGAGGTAACAAAGGCGTTCTTAATGCTAATTGATTATAAAAGTTAAGAAACTTTCCTGACTAAATTTACTTAACTAAAGCCGTCGCAGGTGATAAAAACTTCTCATTTAAATCTATTATGATTCCTAGGATCCATTTTTGGTATAATACGTTTTTGCTTGGGTCCGCAGCTTAGCTCTCATATTACTTAAGCTCTCGTGAGAGATATTCATTCACCAATAAAAAAGACTTTCCGAAAAGATCGAAACTAGTCGGACAGTTTCTGACTTACAATCGTGAGTTGAACCGTATAATTTAGTAATCCCATCAAAAGATAAATGTGAAATGAGAGCCAAGTTCCATATTATGATATTTATGATATACGCCTTGGTTGTTGACTTTAACGCTAATCGAACCCGGAAACTCAAGATTCTTAGTCAGGTTCTCTAACCACTTGGCCATCCGGTCGTCGGTCGTCCGGTCTATAATGTATCAGATGCGACTCTATCCGAGGGCCTACCGGACGTGACTGATATTTTTGCATCTCCGCTGTGCCAGATTTATGCAGGTGAGTATACAATACAAGTCATCAAAGTATCTAATTGAATTCATTTTCAAATAATTGAATGATATCAATAGAGCAATCACAATAATAATTCCTTGATCATTTCAATTCCCAGCGGCCTAGATTCGTCTGGTCTAGTCTATTAATTGAAGAGCTGTGTCGGATGAATTGAGTTTAGTTAGCAATGCAAAACGATACCAACCGCTTAGATCTCTAATAGAAATCGATCTGGATTCTTGACTAATTCAATCAGATGTCAGAAATGTCATGCCAAAATGCCAATAGATCGACAACCACGCCACCATCACCATCTCGGCCTTCATAAGTCCCATTGGTTGAGGTATGTAAATATGTATGTAATCTTTAAAATTCGGCATGTCATAAAACCTATAAAATACAAGTATTTGGTGGTGACCTGGTGATCCTGCCAGGATTGTCTCAGCAGGACGGAACTTTTCAACGGTTAATAGCATCAACTTGAAATTTGGTACGGAAATGTAGTTTGGAAGACAATACTGGTGCTGCTGGTGGAACCGCGCGGCCGGACCAACTTGCTTCGGAACGCACCACTCAGCCGTACTGTGCGCACACTGAATCTAGTTGCTGATGAAAGTGATTTATTTCATTGTACCATGACTGAGTTGTTAAAAGTAATTATGCATGTATTATGTTATGTTTTAGAATAAGTAAATTATTGACAAAGTGTAAAATTATAAGTTAGGCACTATTGCATTAGGTTATAACCTGTAATGATAGTTGCTCGTGTATGAAAATAAATAAATACAAGTATAGTCAACTAAATGTACAATCAGCAAAAAAGCTTGTATTAAACATGTTTTTCAAAGAAAAAAAATACGTACGTATTAAAATTAAGCGATATATTCACATTGGATGGATCTTACCTAACCTGTACAGAAAATCATAAATACATACTCGTAGCTCGTAGCGAGGTTGAGTTCCTAGCTGCAAACGATTAAGAATACAGGCATAAACAAATATGTATGTTAACTTGTTAATACGTATGTAAATGTACGTCGCGCTGACAGTCAATCCAAATATTTGAGTTTCCTAAAGCACGTTGCTTCTGTAGATATTATTTAACTTAAACGTCAAATCAAGCGTTGAGATATGCATAATCGGACTTAGAGCGAAGTTGAGCAATATTTAAACAAGGTCACTTTTCATTTCACTATCTTACCAGAGCGACCGAACTTTGCTAGACATATTTCGAGGTAGTTCAGCTATTCGACAAAAAACTCTAGACCCAGAATATCTTAAAAATGAACCTTATTTAGTTTAATTTTAGATTTAATTTGATTTATATATTTCATTTTAATTTATAATACATATTACTTGGATTTTTACAAAAGCGTTAGAACCGTTTACGAGATTGACATTTAGGTAAGAATTGCTCGCTTAAAGAGTCAAATATATTGCAGTAAAGTGATTTATTATAGATAAATATTATCTAAGCCTATTTTGTTATTAAATCTTCTCTATAATTTGGTTGCTTTCTCTAAGAGCACACACACAAGTCATAATTTTAGCTGCAGAGATATTCATGAACAAGGGACATCATAGTACTTTATATATTAAAGTATTTGCTTGGATACCGACCTTGCGCAGTGGCTCTAGGCTCTTGGATGTTCTTTGTATATTGTGTTGTCATTGTTAGCGCTATTGTGCTCGCATCCTAGTTTTGGACGTACATTGCGCCTGTTATCCCTGCCATGCGCGGGTAACCATCTCAAAATTTGAAAAGCCCGGACAAAAGCCGGACGTTCCAGAAACAGTAGTAACGATGGATATTGTGGGGGGAGGTGTACATCACAGTGTTGCCTTCCGAGAAAACTGACACAATTAACTACAGTTAAATTTCAATTTTAATTGTGCCAGTCTTGGACCTGTACGATATCCTGCATACTTGTAGGTACTTACATTAAATGTAAATTTATATTAGCTTTGGCCGCGACTCCGTCCGCGTAGAAGTATGAAAAATAGTTTACGTCCTATTCTCAGACCTACCGAATATACACAAAAAATAATTTCATAAAATCGGTCAAGCCGATTCGGAGGAGTTTGGATACGAACACTGGGACACGAGTATTTTATATATTAGAATGAAGGTAGAGTAATTTTTAGTCACTCTGTGGTATTATACTTTTTTCCTCAAATTAGTAATAATAATAATAAATCCATTTATTCCGGGCAACTTGGCCTTATCAACAAATACCTTGCAGACTAACATAGATACATATAATCAATAATATTTAAAACTAATAGGATGACAAAACGGCGTGACCCCGTTGAGTCACCGTCCCCACGTTTCTTACAGAAGACCCTAAAGATATGCCTAAAATATACAACAGGTACCGTGAGCAAAGAGAGTGCAAATACATAACAGTGTTGTTAAGATAGTAGTAGATTTGGACGCATAATTAAAACATTTTATTGCTTCAAAAAATATTTTTAAATGAAGTAATCCTAAACCAACCAACAAAAAGTCGGAAAACCCCCGACTTTGTCACTTCAAAGTGCAATATCTCAAAAACGGCTAAACCGATTTTGATGAAACATATCTAAAAACCATTGCTAGAAAACCTGCTTAAAATAAAAAAAAACTGCATTCAAATCGATCCACCCACTTGAGAGCTACGGTGCCACAGACAGACAGACAGACACACATAGCGGTCAAACTTATAACACCCTTCTTTTTTTCGTCGGGGGTTAAAAAATCCGGATTAACGAAAAACGGGGCATAGACTTGTCCGGGCAAATCCGGAAACGTGGTATCCTCATGTGACCAGAGCATCATGTTGGTCGGCGCATTCAAGTTGTGCTAACAAAGCTGGTTTCATCATCATCATCATCATCATCGTATCAGCCGTAGGACGTCCACTGTTTGACATAGGCCTCCCCCATAAAATTGTAAGGCAAGTTTTTACCTACTTATTGGGTAGGTAAATATAAGGTGATTTTACTATAAAATAATTTGATCACAATTGTATTACTTCAACGTTAAAAATTTTGCTAAAATTCAACAATTCCTCAAAACCTACGATTTTGGGTAAAAGAGTAGTTCCAACTTTCGTATTTAAGTTATTTCACTACAAGATTATGTTACTACAAGACTATGTTACTACAAGACTGGGTTGTCGTTATAAAATGTTTTAAACTTCCGTGATTTTCACTCATAGTTAAATCTTAGGCGGGACTTATCACGCTAAATACACGAGTAATATTTACCTCGACGTTTCGACCACATTACATAGTGGCCGTGGTCACGAGTAGACTAGTATTAGACGAGTAGACTAGCAGTAGAGAGTCACGACCAGTAGAGTAGTCTAGTGACAAGTCCCGCTTATGAAATTTATTTGACCAGCGTAAATTTTTTTGTTGGACATTTTATCATGGACTTTGTTATCGTTGAGCGGCCAATAAAGATCACAAAATTAATTAATTGGTTTTAACCAACGTTCTGAGGATGCCTGTGTCCGGTAGTGACATTAACGACTATCATGGAACAATTTATATCTCTTTTACGAGAATCACTCAACTTGATGAATACCTTACTGCAAAATAACGGCTGTACCATGAAATGAAATCGTTTTAATGCGAGAATACATTTCACAAGTATAACCAAAGCTACAGTGTGCTTTGCTCTACCTGTGAGTCGTACCCTGTACATACATAGGTACTGAATCAGAAGGAAAGAAAGGCTACCAGGGTGGGACCTTTGTGCTATTGATGTCATGTTGGCATCCCATACGTTTGTCAAGGAAATCATGGTGAAATTGATTATTAATAGCCTCCACCTTGGTAAGTACATGAATCAGGTTGTTCAACTGTGCTAGCTACGGCTACCCACGGATGACTATTTGCTTGAAAATTTAATTTTGTGCAGTCAATTGTTTTTTATGACTAATTTTATAATTTTTTTAAAATAATGAATGAAACATACAAACTAAAATTAAAGTATTATTTTTCGCCAATGGTTAAATAACTGTGACACTTCGAAACTACCAAAGTTGAATATAAACGGTGTTAATTTTTGTATATTGAAAATGAATACGTTCATAAGAATAAATTGAAAAATAAATTAGAACAAAACACAATCTCGTTTGTCTTAGAAGAATGTACTGAATACAAAACAATTACGCAACTAATGCCAGTGTACTAAATTATAATCATAACAATAATTAAACTTGTTACACAATTTCGCGAACAGCTGCAACATAATAAGCGCTAACTACGCTATAAATTTGTCGCTCGAGACTTCCTAGACTAGATAATCCATTAACCTATCTTATACTCCACACCACGGCTTGCCACAGCATAGACGATTAGAAACTATAACTTTCACAGGAATTATACAATTGCACTAGTCCGTACAGACGCGAAAAGAAGGGATAAAACCAGTAGAAAACTAAAATGTTTAAAATAATTTATTGAATCAGGCGTTGCTTCGCGGAGGTTCAATCAATGAACTAAAAGTTTTTAGTGTCATTGACGTGATGCTGCTTCTTACCGAATCGTTGATGTATTGTTTTATTGACACTACAAAATAATCATCTCAGCCTATATATTTACACGCCAGTGCAGGGCACAGACCTTTTAGAATAACTAGAGGGCTTGACCTGCAATTCCCACGCGGGCCCATTGCAGATTGGAATCTTCACAAAATCATTGAATTTCTTCGCAGATGATTTTAGGATATTTTCCTTCGCCGTAAAGCTCATGGTTAATTCCAAATGTAATTTCGAACATAAATTCCAAGCCCGGGCTCGAACCAGCGACCCTCTGCTTAAGATATCATAGTAGGTAGGTCTACTAGGCTACTACCACGGTTCGGGATGTCGGCTCATCATTATCATGAATTCAGCTGCAGGACTTTCAGAGTCACAGTAGTTTTGCAGGTGGTAGGACCTTGTGCAAGGTCCGCCCGGACTGCAACCACCATCTTGCTCGCTAATCCTGCCGTGAAGCAGCAGTGCTTGCACTGTTGTGTTTCGGCGTGGAGAGTAAGACAGCCGGTGAAATCACTGGCACTTGAGGCATCTTAGGCCTCTAGGTTGGCAACGCATCTGCAATACCCCTGGTGTTGCAGATGTTTATGGGCGGTGGTGATCTCTTACCATCAGGAGACCCACTTGCTCGTTTGCCATCCAGTCGAATAAAAATAAAAAATGACTATTGGGAATAGGCTTCTCCCATAAACCTCCAGTAGCTTCGGTTGGAAGTGGAAACGGCCTGTATCCACGCGTGAACCCATGGCTTCATCCTTCCATATCGTTGGCGCTTGTCTATCCGCGATCTCCATTCAAGAACTTTTCAGCCCCAATGGCCATCTGTATGCCGTGCTGTATGGCCTGCCCATTGTTATTTCAACTAGGTTATCTACGACTACCGACCTGACGGGAGTTATTTTTCCTTTTTAGGGTTCCGTACCCAAAGGGTGCCAACGGGACCCTGTTTCTGAGACTGCTGTCTGTCTGTCTGTCTCTGTCTGTCTGTCCATCCGTCTGTCACAGGGATCTATCTCTTGAGCTGTAATAGCTACCCGTGTGGTGTCGGGTTAGAATTACACCTCCACATTTCTTCCGTGGTAGTACCGACCAGTACACCATGTTCCTGCCTTTACTCGTATTAACACGCGTAATACTCGGATCCTGATATGCATGACATACGACACGGCACGTCGTCACTTCCTCATAAAAGGAGAGATTACCGCTAAAACCATTTTGAGAAATGAGCAAATACGTTTCGAAATTTAATTGAGGATTACGTTTAATTTCATTATTGTAGGTATCTAACAGAAGACGAAGAATTAATTCGGAAACAAATTCGGTTTAAAAAATACACGAATCTACAAAAAATGGCTGACACTGCACAATGGAGATCAGGACAGACTACAACATAAAATAAAAACTCAAATCAGAAGTTGTTCTCGAAAATTCTAGCAGCAAAATTTGCTTTCCGCTTCGCAACAACAGCATTTCAATCCAATGCCCGAAAAGTCTGTCAAAACTTTTTTAACCGGAGTTAAATCCGTACATTCCGCAATCCGTTTCATCCTGAATAATTTAGGCAGTGAAGTTAGGGCCTGAACAAACAGACTCGAGGTAAAATGCATCTGGATCAGCAGAGGCGCGCTTGTCTCACAACTTTACCGACAGACAAAACTAAGTCTCTGGATTAATGTTGTATGTTAAGCTGCAGGAACATTGCGCCCGGAAGAAGCAAATGAGATTGGCCTACTGCTACCTTAAGCAAAGAAATTATGAAACTCGGATTTTTACGGCCAGACAGTCAAGTGGTTAGAGAACGTGACTACGATGCTTTAGGTCCCGGGTTCGATCACCAGTCGGGGCAGAGACATTTGTATGAATAAGTAATATGAATATTTATTTTCGAGTCAAAAAAGTAAAATGTATTTGTCTATACAAGAAGGTACGTTTATACGTTGCCTATGCCTAACTACCCCTATGGGTACAAGCTTTGCTAAGTTCGAGACTAGGTCAATTGGTATCTATTGCCCCATGATATTTCGATTTTGTTATTCAACTCTCTTCGAAACGCCTTCTTTTTAGTACTCTAGGTTTCGTTTGTCGTCAAATTAACTACCTAAGTATATAATATTTAAAGTTATCATCCGGCATCGCCAATTCGCCACAGGGCTTACAGCAATCAATTTCGATCAAGCTATAACAGTCATTTAATTTTGTATTCTAGTCGCCCGAATATTCTGAATCTAATATCTTCATGTCTACTTATAATAATAGAGTAGAATAAAATAGAAATAACTTTATTCATCCACAACACAGAATGGCATAACAAGATTTGAAGAATAATAATGTAAAAATAATGTACCTATAATGTAATGTTTATTTCAAATTAAATTCATAATTTTTATTAGTACTACTAGTCCTATAGACTAAGGGATTATGAACTAGGTAATCTGTGAATTCTGTTTAACTTAACATTCAATCAGTTTATAAGCAATTAAATATTTTTATGGAACCCTGTTCTGTTCTCGACATCGTTAGGAATTCTCCCTTAACAGGTTTCTGCTATTCATTGTACAAAACAAGCAACTGTTGGACTCAATCATTCTTTTCGTTCGTATTGTTAGAAGCTTTCCGGTTTGGCAGTAATTAGGATCTTAAAAACTCGATTTCGACAGACATATCGACAAGAGATTTAGTTTTAACAAAAAGAGCTGATTTGATGCGTTTGAATTTAGCAAAAGTACAGTCATGGCTTAAATGGCTTCATAATGCCAGCAGCCACCACATAGCCGTATCGTAATAAAATTATGTCATTCGATTAACATAGTCAAAATAACATCGACGGGACTTATCACGCTAACACACACGAGTAATATTTACCTCGACGTTTCGGCAACATTGCAGTGGCTGATAAACATGTATATAGATAAATAAAATTATTTACTATGATAAGGTTCCAGTGTAGCCGAGGAATCAAATTGGTTAACTGTACAAAATAAAATACATTTTTTAGTTACAATAATAATAATAATGTGTTATGTTAACGCCATTTGAAACTCTCATTTCTGAAAACGGGGTGTCTACATTACTGGAACGTCGCATACATTTTTAATCAATCGCAAATCTTTTTAATTTAAGATTAGAAGCTAAGGTTAATCAAGTTAATTATGCAATTTTTATTGAAATAAACAGTTTAAAGTTTAAGTTTAAGTTTAAGTTATTAATTGTACGTAGGTAGCTTTAATATGTGTAAACGGAACAGTAAACATATACCTATTTTCATAATGTACTTTTACTCAAATTCATCACTATTTCAATATATCTATCAATTTACGCTAAAACTACAGAAGATTAATCAAACAAATCAAAGGACATTAAAACAAAATAAAAATCTGAATAGAGTACAATCCGAGATAACATAAAAGCTAAAAACGACCAAAACCACCATTAGTTGAATGATGACATTAAAGCGAGTAGGTACATGAACCTAATTACTAATAACTAACTGTATGCCCCAAATTAAACTCGGATTGGAGATCTAGATCATTAGCAATGAAAGCTTGAAACCACATCAGATCCTTCAATAGAGCACTTAATTTGACCCGAACTTCAAATTCAATCCCTATGACTTTGTTAGTAAATCTTAGGTTATATGCTTTAAGCATTAATGAATAAAAACTGACTTCAATCTTAACATAGTTTAGCAATAAATAAGTGAAGAAATAAGAAATAAGATAGTATATATTTTCACGCGAATCGGAATTAGGTAATCATTAAGTTCCATATTTAAAAAGCTATTGTATTTTAATCACATTTGTAAGGTTGTACACAACGATAAAAATATTACAGTAATTTAATTATGTTGAATACAATAAAACTAAGACTTTCCGTGCCTTAAAACGCGCTCGTCCGTGAGACGGCGGTAGGTCGCTTCGGCTTTCATAATAAGTCCATTTGAAACAATCTGCTGTCTCTGTCTCTTTTATTTGGCCCGTAGCTCGCCACCGTCGTGCCTGTCTCTTTCGTTGTTCTTTTTATTTACGTTCCTTTTACTTTATTTTTGCAGGGTCTAAAACGAAATAACTCGAAGAAAGTAGTCTCATAAAATATATGTAGTCCAATAAAATCATGAGATTCATTTAGTTTTGCATTTTGATCTGCCATTTTTACCATAAGTTTATCAATTAATACATGTTTTTCATTTATTTTACTTCATTTTGCGACGAAGCGATTGTGGTTGTGAATGAATCAATATGGTGGTCGGTCTGTTCTGTACACGTTATGTTTACCAAAATTGAACACACAGCAAACTAAAGTAGATAATAGATGAACCTATCGGCTACAGAGCACAATGCTTTCTTTATTATAGATTAAATAGTGTAGCATTCAGAGATGCCACTGCCACTGTTCAGCAAACGTGATGGCAAAAGCAAGGTTCTTTAACTAAAAACGGAATTTACTAGTGAAAACGATTCAGTTAGTAACAAGTAAATAGATAAAACTGTACGTAACATTCAGTTCTTTTTATGGATGGCTGGGTTCGATATTGATTGTTGCTGTACCAATGGTTTTTTTTATTAGAGGCTTGTTCAATGTTGTATATTGTTTTATTGGAGAGCTGCCACGACGATTAACTGTTAAGTTTTGGCCTTAATCCTTTCTAAATGAGTGCAAAATAAGAACGAATCACCACGTACGAATAGACATAGAAACGGACTCGACACCGTAAACGTAAGGTTCATAGAACAAGAAGGGCGTTCGTACCCATAAAAAATAATTTACTAATCGTAGTCTTAACAAGTTTTTATTTGAAATTTGGATGAATATTAGAGCGTTTTGACCTCTCGGTTAATCCATACCATCCCACGTTTATTAGCAAAATGGGAGGACACGGTCTCAAGAATTTTGATCACGCTAGATTTAGCGCCAGTATCGTCTTTAGTTTTCATAAAAATGTAACCCATCACCATAACTCACAATAAGCATTATTATTCTTATAGTAATACTTGCCGAAACGATAATGAGGAAAAAAACGGCGCAAAAACGCTAAGTATTTACCTTTTCTGTGTTATTAATCTGACGCAAATCTTGGAAGCAGAATTCAACCCACTTCCAATTATTGGATTGACTTGAAATTTGTGGTATATACCACAATGTGTGTGTGTGGTATTGGTTGAATTCTGCTTCCAAGATTTGCGTCAGATTAATAACACAGAAAAGGTAAATACTTAGCGTTTTTGCGCCGTTTTTTTCCTCATTATCGTTTCGAATATCATTTAGATTGATATCTCATGTACAAACTTTTTTAACACCAAACAAATGAATTCTATTCTATTCTATGTATCTGTGCATCATCCCACTAAATACATATAAATGCGAAAGTTTGTAAGTCTGTTTGTTTGTTTTTTACTTCACCAAGTCTAAACTACAGAACCGTACCCTTAGTGTAAGTTTTCGGTTACAAAATACGTCTCGATCGCGTTCGCGTTAAAATCTCAATTTGTATGGAAACACGAACATCGAAAACGTTCCGCTAGAGGCGCTGTTCGTGTTTCCATACAAATTGAGATTTTAACGCGAACACGATCGAGACGTATTTTGTAACCAAAAACTTACACTAAGGGTACCGATTTAGATAAAATTCGGTATAAGACAGTTTGAGTCTCGTTTTTATCCCGGAAAATTGCATAGTTCCCGCGGGAGAGCGATAAACGAATTCTGCGCGGAGTAAAATATAATTGAAGAAAAAAAATTAAACATTTAAACAATATCACGTTCAAGAAACTTATCAAAACGATGAAAAATTATAATAATTTATTCCCTTACTTACTAAGTTCCGTTTCACTCGCAATCTTATTACGGCATGGTCAACATGCAAAGTAATAATAGTGGTTGTCGACCTTCGTTAGCCCGCACTACAGGTACAAGTTTTTAGGGCGATGCCCAGTGTTGCCAGTCGAGGGGATTTGTCTTCCCAAATTATGTAAAAAAAAAACCTAAATAAAAAGAGAAAAAAAAAGAAAAAATATATATATAATAAAGTACAGTAAGTAGGTAAACATTAAATTGCGAGTAGCATAGCTTTATTAACATTTCATTTTATGCTATAGAAACAAATTAGAACGAAACGTATTGGCATCTTAAAAATTCACATGTACACTTGCAAATTACATTTACATTATTGATATGTAATTTTTTCATACTTTTAATTAGTTTTAATATACGTAACTCATGCATAACTCAGATACTTCTAAACAAACACAATCAATGCTATTTTGGTTCAAATAAACCGACGAGCAAAAATAAAAAGTTTTATTAGTAGTCAATGTTACTCTGTCAGTAGTCAATACGAACAAAATACGTCTGTGTTTTCATATTTATATTGTTTTCTATTATCAAAGGATATTTGAAAGGTCATTTATTTTTAGCTGGTAACCCTGTCTCAATCTGATGCTATTATGAGCTATTATTACCTGCCCGAAATCGCTCCCTAACATCCTAACGAATAACTTTTTATTACCTACTTTACCTCTTCATCCAAACTAATTATGTACGTAAAAAATAATAAACCAAAATAGACGTAAGCTTAGCTTGTTTTTTTTTTCGAGACCAATGTTTAATCTGTTATGAATGGCTCCTGCTCTAATCGCTGATCAAATAGTTCCTTGCTCTTTATAGAATATTAATTGGTGGGAAAAGGACACCGTTGCAGGTCAGTCTGTCATTAAAATAATATTTGTTTAAATATGTGCATATATCATCATATCATGACATTTATTACACGACAAATATTATGACAAGTTTTTATTTGATATCAAATTTAAGGCTAAGTCGAATGAAATCAATGTAAATAAGATTGATTTTTTTTTAGAATATATCCAAGAATATTTATTTGTTAGAAGAAAAGAATACATAGCGATAAAAAAATCTACTAAATATAGGGGTCTAGGCGCCAAATACGATTTTTTCCCGTTCGGTGTTGAGTTGAGACCCTTGGTCCGTGGGGTCCTAGCTATATGTATGCTTTATATTACTAAGAAATATTGATATAATTATTAACCTAAACGGTTTAACTCACGATTACATGTTAGAAAACCACCGTCATGAACGCACTCACCTATTATGAAAAAGATCTTCCGAAAAGATCGAATCTAGTCGGACTTTTACAAAGGCGTTACTACGATATACTAAAATCGAAGTTCGTATCGCACTGTCCCTCTCACTCTCGTTTTAAATAACATAAGCGTCAGCGGGACGGCGAGACACGAAATTCGAATTTTGCACTTTATAGTAAAGGGCCTGGCCAATAATCATGACTTATGAACCGTTTAATTTAGTAATTTTATTAGGGTTATTGAAAAGGTAGATAGGTACGAAATGACTCACTCACTCTCATGGTCACTTTCTGTATATAAAACAACCCATCCTTTTTGCTCATCAGTGCATTAAGTATAATTATCATCATCAGTCATTCATCTTGACTTTATTATCTTGTTTGTTAAATACAATATTCTCCGACACCACGATATCGAGTACGGAGCCAAAGTTGATCCCAGAAGTACTACTTTAACCTTTCCTGATAAGGAGCTGCAAACTCGATAACTGAGCGCGTGGTCGGCGGAGATTGGTTTGGAAATAGGACGTCGGGGATCGTGCCTAGGGAGCTATAGGGGACCAAGCATTTCCTGGCTTCGAAATGAGTCCATAACGGCTTACAAAAATTGTTGACAGTCACAATGTAATGTTTGTCATACATAATGTATTGATTGTCATAACTCTAATTTTTTATGCTGAAGCTATTGACCAACGAAAGCAATCGAACAAAAAGAAATTTAAATAATACCTACATGATGGATAATACTACATTTTAATACATTTATTGCGTCTAATACTCAGTAATACTATAACTTTTCAGAATCTTTATAAAATAATCTTAACCAAACCAAAAAAAGTGGTTATTAAAAATTGCCGTATACAGTTTCGGTAATAAATTAAAAAATCTAATACATTTAAATGAGCAATTCTTGTATACAAACACAATATATATTATATTTCGGGTATCTCGCAAACGGCTCCAACGATTTCGATGAAAAATCGATCTAGCTTGGTCTTATATATGGGAAAACGCTTGTTACAGAGTTTTAGCCCGAGGAAAGCTCGGTCGCCCAGGTACTTACTAATTATGCGATTAGCGATACTCATTGCACTCCCTCAAAATACTAAGGTATACTGTAGTAGGTAAGGTAAGGTATAGTGTAGTCTTGGTTGTTTGAAGTCCTTGTAACTTTAATGCAGTATTTGAACATAAAGATACATTTAAATTACTTAAATAGCCAGGCATTTTAAGCGAAAATGATTTTGAGCGCGCTAGTCAAGATTTGAAGTCACATTTCGTAGCTTACCTACTGTGCGGAACATGCTAAATTTATCCAACTACGACATACCTCTAGTGTCTCCGACCAACAGACTCAAGTGATGAGCTGGACTGGACTTGCTATGGATGAGGAAGTAATTATATTTTTTTATTCAGCATCTGATGCAAAGTACTTCTAGAAACATAATGCCGTCAGAATACGAACATTGCCGGTGACTGAGTCCAGATCCACGTAGTTTCAAGAATTTTCTACACAATGGCCCTTCAGTTTCCGCGACTTGACGGTAGTCAATATTTGACTTCGTATTTTCGTACACATAGACCGAAACTAAGCTTAGAACTAAGGTTCTTTCTAGGAAAAGAGAAGTACCTAGTTCGAAGTAAGTTTACCTGCAAAATCTCGTGCTTTCGAGAACAGATGAAACATAAATCAAATTCGTTCTTTGAATGCGGTTCATTAGCAAAAACAAACTCAAAGGTGGTATGTAAAGGCGGTTTCGACGCTTTCAAGTGACTATTTGTTCATTGGAATTCACAAATCTCATTTAAGAATGTTAGCTACTGTATTCAACTGATTTTCAGTCTGAGACAATCTTTCAAATTCGCCTTCGCTATATCCAACTTCGCCTAAACGATAACATTGTTCAGTGATTGAAATCCCCTGTTATTATATTACGTCGCGACGTTGTCCGCAAATTGTTCCTATCTAATTCTGTTACTGTTTAATGAAGATATTAAAGTTACAATTTCAACCCGGTTATTTTGAATTCACGAACAAAAAATAAATTAATCAACATTACACAGACTTTGTCAAAGGTGTTTTGATTGTTAAGACTGAGAGAAGTTATTCGTACGCAGAAGAACCCAAGGTGAATCCGCCTTCCCGCAAGAAGATATTGAAAAAAAAAATTGGAATGTAAAGTAAATTTTTGAGGTTATGAAATAGTACCGAAGTAAATATGAGCGTAAACAAGTTTTTTTAGTATTAATTATCTATTTTGGGTATTGTTAGCGACTTTAGCGAGAAAGAATTTTATAAATTTAATGTAAAACCAACAAAACAGTCGATGATTTACCTCTATTCGATTATTTGTTTGATCGAGTGGAGTAAAATGTATTGTGCTTTGAACCGTGAAATAACCACAAACGGTTATCAAATGATTTGCTTGTATATTGTATAAAGTTAAAGCAAAAAAATTGTAGATTCAAGATAACCTTAAGAATTCGGCCAAGGGATGATTAAATATTTTCAGGACAAATGAAAGTAGTTCTATTACTCTTAGAGATTTTTGGCTTCAATCCCAAGGTTTAAGTAAACCAAATCGATCAAAGACTTAAAATTATTTTCATTTTGAACAAGAGCGTGTCCACGAAGTTAGTTAAGATTCGGGGCTAATTTAGTAAGTCAAACCTTTAAAGACTTATCTTCAAAGGCATAATTGTCAAGTTGTTTATTCTAACAAACAAATGACTTTATTATTTGGCTTCGATAAGCCTACTTTCAATTCTGTGTGAATTAACGGTCGGATAGAATAATTAATTAAGTTTCTAGGATTTGTGAATGACATCGAGTAGAGATCCTCTCGGGTTCTTCCGGTCGCCGTGCCTCATTGTAATCGGCAGCGTAATCAGCAGCGAACCTAAATACACACGGGGAACTTTATTGAAATCTTTATACGAATCCGTAGCAAGATTTTCAACCGAGCGTCCCCATTTTCGTCACAAATCCGGGACCCGAACGAAAACTCGTTTGCATAATATAAGACAAGCCTAGTATCGAGACTAAACGCAAATAAATGGTTCCCTCAAGTTAAGACGACAATTTCCCGGGTCAACGGAGCCAAGATAAATTTGAGAGCAGACCCTTCCGAATACACAATCTGGGATTTTTCTCCTTTTATATCACTTAATAATAAATGAATGTTTTCGATCACTCACCTCTCGGTAATGATTTCTCGAATGTAAACGATTACGTTCAATTTACACTTGATCGGGAAAGCCGCATTATCTCGGATTCTCACCTCGCGTCTCGCAAGTCACGTTATTCTATTCGTATGTAAAGATAATGCAAACCGCATAATCCGGAATCCACTTACGCAAGCATTTCGCTTGGTGTTGTGCCAAAATGGAGGAGTTCCAAACAATACTTAATCAATAAAATGCAAAGTCCTGCCAATTTAAAGCGAGCCTGCCAGAATTCCAAGGTTCGGAAGTTGCTGACGAAGTTGAGGGTACGACGCGGGAGGTATCTTTGGGGCAATTCGTGTCTGGCTTCATTCGCCTCAGGTATATTTATTGCCGACGCGCTCCACTTTTGCTTCTGCGAGTATAAATTTGAGAACTTGGAAAGATATTTTTTGATTTTAGGGCGAGGAGGCGAAGTTTTGTACGGGAACCTCTCTCGGTGATTATTAAATGCTATTGAATTACAGCGCTCTCTTCATGGTAAAATGTGTGGTTGAGAGTTCTTTTGATACTCGTAAATATCTTTTTGAGGAAGAGCGTAATGCGTAATGTTGTTAAACAAACTTTAGGGTCGCGTTGCTAACTTATGGACTAACTTTAGGGTATACGTGCTCCATCGTCACGACACGGTGGAGCGCGAAAGGTGTTTGGTGGGGTCATTGTATTTTAAGACCCTATCCATAACTACGTACTTAAGTCACTTTTAATTCTGTCTGCCACCTTGTAGCGCGTACACTACAGAGTGGAAATTTTATAAATAATTTTAACCGACTTTAAAAGCTGGTTCCCAATTCGCCTGTTTTGTTATGTGTATTACATCCTAAAAACTTCTTTCTAGGTGATCTGATTTTGATGATTTTTCAGGTAGTATTTCTTATGTGGTTCTATTTGAATTTGATCAAGACCATGGCTACTTCGTATTTAAGTTATTATTAGCTATTTGAGTTAGACATGTAAATGAAAATAAATTCAACGGAGATATCGACAGAGAGTTGCAAATGTGAATAAAATTGGGTAAGCTCATCATCAAACTACTTCTTACATTGCATCAGCAGTTCAAGGTCACCGCCGTTTTACGGTAAATAAAATCTGATCAAAATCCGAACAACCGTGACAATAACTTAATCGGGCGGATATTATCGAATTCATAGTTTTTTATACCGCGTCCGTGATAAAAAAAAGCGGACGGTATTGTACTATGCGTTTCATTGCGCATTTAAATTCATCATCATCATGTCAGCTGAAAGACGTCCACTGCTGGACATAGGCCTGCCCCAAGGCTCTCTACCAGGGCTTCAAATACCGTTAAAAAGTTGGTAACGTTATCGCTGTCAAACAGATTTAACGTTAAATCGTAATTAACGTTAAACGATTTACCGTTACTTACACAACTTTTTACCGGTATAAAAATGGTAACGTTATCAGGCTATTCATAAAATTAACGTTAATTCATAAGTATCGTTAAATCAGAATGTAAAGTAAATTTAATTTACCCTTAGATTAATATTACTTAGATACACAATCAGACGGAAAAATGGGTACTACACCCAACCCAACTCGGAAGTTTTCAACTGTGTTCCGAGTTTTAAGATTAGTCTTGTTTTGACCATAGATCGTGTCACGACCCCAACAAAAATAAATCGCTGCCAGGAAAGTAGGTTAGGTTAGGTTAGAACTGCGGCCCCAGCAAAAATAAATCGCTACCAGTAAATTAGTTTAGGTTAGAAGAACTGCGACCCCAACAAAAATAAACCGCTACCAGGAAAGTAGGTTAGGTTAGAACTGCGACCCGAACAAAAATAAATCGCTACAAAAATAAATAAATAAATTTCATTTAATAAAGTATGAAATAATAAAATATGAAATGAAGTTCTATTAAATAATATTTCCAGAAACTCAAAATCGCTGATTCAAAAATACATATTTTAATCAATCGATGTAATGGATATTCGATGGAATGAAAAAATAGGAAACGTTGACTTTTAATTGATATTCGATTAAAAGTTTGTCGTCATTTTAAGGGTAAACCGATTTCTTTGCTATATGTACGAAATGTCAATATGACATTAGTGGTACAAAAGTTCCACCTTGGTACGCGATTTAGTTTGTATTTCATTTTAGAAATTCAGTGTCTGCTTTTAAATTCCTGAAGACGAGAAGCAACTCAGAGAACTGTTTCTCACGACGAGAATCGTAGGAAATTCTAATTAACTCTCCTTAGCATTAGTGTAAAACGAAACAACAAGATGGATTTACTCAAAAAAGCAATTACGCCTTGATTTGTCGACGCTTAATTTCAACCCGTTTGAACGTTTACTAAGATTTTTAACGTCTGTTTATTTACTTTTAAATAATAAAGGTGTATATTTAATTTTTTACTGCATTTAATTTTAATTTTGAAAGCCCGATCCTAGATAATTACGAGATTTAATAACGATGTAATGGATGGACAATTAAATAAAATGTTGAACTTTACAAATAGGTCGGGGTTTATGAGCTATTGTTTGTGAGAAATGTTTAAAAGGGTAAAATCCCACTAATATTATAAATGCCAAAGTTTGTAAGTCTGTTTGTTTGTTACTTCATCACGTCTGAACCGCTGAACCGATTTAGATGAAATTCGGTATACATACAATTATAGTTTGAGTCCCGGGGAAGGACATAGGATAGTTTTTATACCGGAAAACTGCATACATAGTTCCCGCGGAATAGCGAGAACCGAATCCTACGCGAATGGAGTGGCAGGCAACAGCTAGTAGTAGTTCAAAAATAAAAGAGCTTTAACATTGCAATCGCTCGACCCATTTCGGACTTGTCTTGTCATTGTACTCGTCGTTAATTCAACACACTAAACCAGAGTAGCGAGCTGTTAGGAACAAACTCATTTACATAGTAACCCCAGTTCAGAGGAATAAACCAAATTGAACAGAGTAAAAAATTACACACAATTCGTTTGAATAAAAAATAGTCAAATTACTGAGATGTGGCACTCTAAATCGGGCAGCTCAAAATCTTGCAAGGCACTAAAGTTGGGCAAGCAGATATCAAAACCCATATAATCGGTATCAAAGTAATTTTTTATCCATTGCTTAGCATGGTTTAAAGGAAAGAAGAAGGATTAATCATAATTCTATTAACAAAAATGAAAGGGCCAAAAGAAAAACTATCGCAAAAAACTAATCTAGTTTTAGTGACAATGACAAACCGAAATTTGATTTCGGAATTCTTTCGCCAGCTGGTAATACTGGTAGGTATTTTATTGGTCAATTGATGAAAGTCTTTAAATCGTTTAAAGCGTTAGTTATTACTTTGAATAGATTATATTCAGCCAGTAGTTCGTAGTGAATGCATTCGGCGAAGAACAGGGGGCTACTACGAAATTCTAAAATCGAAATTCGTATCGTACCGTCCCTCTCACTCTCTTATTAAATAATATTGGCGCGAGCGGGACGGCAAGATACGAAGTTCAAGTTTTGCACTTCGTAGTATAGTAGCCAGACTAGTTGAGGCCGACAGATCGTGTTTGCCGCTTGGAGATAAAGCCAAAGCGCACAAAAGCAAGATACTCTGCCTTCCGCACCCCCCTGGTGGGGGGAACATTTAAGCCAAAGGCGATTGCCTCTACAAAAGGCAGTCGTGGGCCGTGGACATCCCTCTTCGTTCGATTCGATTCCGATCCGAAAGAAAACCGGATCTCATTCCGAACCTAACTCATTGTTTGTGAATCTTTCACAATTGCTTTTTCAATATCACAATTGACTAAACTATTCTAAGAGCCGGCGCATCTATTGTTAGTAGGTCAATGAATGAGGCTAAACACGTCTGTCGTCGGCATAACAATGTTTACATAGCTATTGTGAATGATTAATTAAAAGAAGTGACATTTTGTTTAATAAATGGATATTGTTTTAGATTTACTAGCGTACATTTAACTAGCATTTATTTGGTTATATTAAAGCTATCACAGTGTGTGGCTTGCTATTTTTTTTTCAGTCTAAAGGGACAAACGATCTTAATTATGTATTAAAAATATCTGCGGGATTATCGTTTCACGGGGACAATTCACACCAATTAAACCAGTTCCAAGGCAATCACAGCTTGTATTCAAATATGGTAAAAACTATACTCAATATTGTTTTAAACAGTATACTTGGAAATCATAAACTATACAACGTCGCATCTAAAATTTTGGCTGGTCTGACTACCTAATGCATAATGGTTAAGTCATATGGTATGAATGGGAGGATGGAATAGAATATTTAAACATAGCTATGATTCATCGTATTAGTAATCACTGCTGGCGCCTAGTGCTAGTAGATGGCTGAATCGACAACAAAATTAAGGTGTCTTGTCTAGTACATTTCCAGTGTTTTCCCCAAGAACTACACCCGCGTGAAGACAGGTCGCTTAGCTTAGCTTGTATCACGGGTATACTGGGTGTCCCAGAAACCAACGGCAAACCGTTGAGAGCTGATAGAGGAGCTCAAAAGCTATCGATTTAACCCATGTATGTTCAGCGATTTTTAGTTGTTTCGGATATATTGATCATTTTAATCGGAGTTTTTGTCATTTTTCTTTATGTCCATGTTACGAAAAATCTGTTTAAAATATCTAAGCTAAAGAGCTAAGCTTTATTTTATACTTGACTGGAGCGCGCGAAAACTATCAAATCCAATTTCCAGGATTTTACTAAAACCCTACGGGTATCCCCAAAAATTACGATTAGGCTTTGGCGTTGCATTAAAAACACTAGTGCCAAATTTCATGTCACTCTGATCCTAGTGGTGATTTTAAGATTTTATCCCTATACCGTGACAATATCTGGATATAGCGGGATAGCAGTTTTAGCGCTAAGGAATAACAAATACAAACTTTCACATTTATAATACCTATTAGCACATTATATACTATACATACTATATAATAGGTACATAATTATGTCCACTACCAGTGCAGTGCAAGCGGCAATAAGACCTTCCTTTTCCTTAGGAGCGCAAGCGCAGACCGTAACGTGTCTACCACAGCTTAGATATACTCCTAATTACGCATTTCAAAAACGTTTTACGCATAAAAACAGTCGCGTCGGTGAATGACTTGCGCTACACACAAACACAGTTACATTATACACACAACAAACACATACAAGTATCGCTGCGAGCAATATTGACGCCTTTTTGGCAACCCGCCCGCCGTGCACATCCTGTATCACACGGATTCGTCATCTCTTTCTTTAACATTTAGAACAAATCTGGGTCATTAGTTTCTATAACGATCATAATGCAAACATCCTTGGAAAAGTGAGTACCTAGTGTGAAATGCAGGGGTTTCCTATGTTGTTTCCGCAGCCAAGTTATATGTGTGCGTTAATGCAGCGCACAAAGATGTCTTTATAGAGAGGTCACTTACAGTCACGAGTAAATTATACTCATACGATGCTTCAAAAATGTATGACACACGTTCTCTTTTCGGCGTATAAGGTAGCAATACCTACATATTTTTGGGTGATTAAAACACATACTTCACTTTATTGGGGTAAATTTGCCTTTTATAGATCTGTTTCTCATCGTAATTTGTTAATTGTATGTGTTTTATGTAGAATAAAGAGTTATACTTAGGTATACACGTATTTTTGTAAATTAAATTCAGTAAATTAAAGTCAAAGTCAAAATATCTTTAAGTATCTAATTCGGGCTGGTCCAGAAAAATGTAGCAAATGATATTAAAGAAGTGAAAAGTAATAAAAAATAACCATAACATATTTCAAAGCGATAACTATGAGTATCTATTTGTTATCAGCAATAATTTACAATTTAAAGGCAATGGTTACGTTGCATGAAGAGCAATTAATACACTTTGCAAACTAACGGCTAACAGGCAATGACTTTGCGTTGCCTTCACAATGGCACGGTCAGATTTGTATCTAATTTGTTAACATTAAATGTATATTATGTTATACATATTTTGCATTATATAGTTTACCGCCCTGGCAAAATTTTCACGTTCTATTTGGCCACATACCTCATACAGAATATGGACACCGACTTTGAAGCATAAAAGTAGGCAAAGATAGGTACCTAGGCTAGTTTCGCTCGGAGCTTTTTTTTTATTTAATCTAGTTTTTTTTAGAAGATACGTTTTTATTAAGCTTTAAAAGTTAAATGTATACTAATTTTTGTATTGTGGTACGACTGTTGTCTAATTCTTGAATATTTATCTTGAACGAGACCGCTGCCTTAACGCTAACACTAGCATTCGTGAGGCCGAGGCGTGTTCGCTTGTTCAGTAATGTCCACACGAAGCACGTCGATTTACAAACAGTCGCACGCGACCGCATCGCAGAGGAGTTGAGACAGATGGTGCGTTTCTTTTATATTAAAAGACGCTGAAACGCCTTGCGCATACATTTGCTGTGGCTGGTCATTAACCGCTGTGGTGCCGAGGTGGTTCGAAACAAGACAAGCACGTGACACGCACTCGTTATGTTCTGTACCCTTAGCGTAAGTTATCGGTTACAAAATACGTCTCGATCGCGTTCGCGTTAAAATCTCAATTTGTATGGAAACATGAACATCGCAAACGTTCCGCTAGAGGCGCTGTTCGTGTTTCCATATAAATTGAGAATTTAACGCGAACGCGATCGAGACGTATTTTGTAACCGAAAACCAACTAAGGGCACTGTTGGTTTATCATTTCCACTGTCGTCGAGCGAAAAAATTACATATCAAATTAAATTTCTGCAAAAAAAAATGTTTTGTAAGAAGATTGGTTTGGGAGGTTCTGATAATATAATTTGGGGCCGGAAATTATTCTATTTGCTTTGTTTTGAGAAAGGGGAAATTGTTTCCCGCGAATTTTCTTTAAGTGATATGTGACAGCCTATATAGCAAGAATAATAGCGAAAATATCTTCTTTTTTTTTTTTTATTCGACTGGATGGCAAACGAGCAAGTGGGTCTCCTGATGGTAAGAGATCAACACCGCCCATAAACATCGGCAACACCAGGGGTATTGCAGATATGTTGCCAACCTAGAGTCTTAGGTGGGATACCCCAAGTGCCAGTAATTTCACCGGCTGTCTTACTCTCCACGCCGAAACACAACAGTGCAAGCACTGCTGCTTCACGGCAGGATTAGCGAGCAAGATGGTGGTAGCAATCCGGGCGGACCTTGCACAAGGTCCTACCACCTGCAAATCTTAATTCATCTTTAATTAATCGTAGCCATATCATAACCATAAAAGTAACTGCCGTGAACACTTGTCTTGATTTTTGTACTGTACCTATGAAAAATAAATTAAAATGAACTAAAAGAATTTCTTTGCTCACCCGCGACCTTTTAAGGGTTTTACTTAGGTGCTACTATTACGTACCAGGATAAGCTTACTCTACTGCATCTAGCAGTAATACTACTATCTCTGTACTTGCTACCTATTGTTGAACGGTTGTCTATCTATCTCGTAAGTATATCATTTACATGTTCATGTCTATCCTCGTATAGTAGCCGATGAGAGTTAGCCACCGAAAGCGGGATTATTTCAGCACTGACACAAAAGATTTTAGATTTAAAATCTCTGTACTAATGTTGATTACGCAGCTAAGCTATCTCCATTGTTGAACGTATTACTAACTCGAATTGTCTATCTATCTAATAAATATTCGAATGCAACAATGCAGTGCGCTTCAAATGTTATTTATTTATAGTGACACGGTTTGTGTATCTTATTTTTCTTTATGATTACATTGTTCATGGTTCTTGGCTCGCGCAGATCCTAGCGCACCATTTCGAACCACCATAGTGAATTGCAAAAAATTGTGAGGTAATTATAATAAGTTTTTTTAATAAAGTATAGTAGTAGTATTCCTCTTAAAAATGTCGGCTCTTATCGGAACTCGAACCCGGAATCTCTAGCGTAATAGTCAGGGTCACTATCCACTAGGCTGTCTGGTAGTCAGAATAAGATGACATTTCACATTGGCTTGTCAAAAGCAACTGTCTCTACAAACACAGGGCCAGAACTGTCGTACTTTTCTAAAAGCCTAAGTGTAAACGAACTGCGCTTGGTTGACCAACCGTATCGAACAACAAAGACCATTGTAGCTAAAGCACGTAGCCTTTCTTTACTTCGTGCATTAGGTGTTCAAGAATCTTGAACGTAGAATTTTTACCTAATAGACTTACTTTGTCCTAGCACTTGTACTATTATCTACTCTGCGGTCCTAGCTAGTCTAGCAAAGGAACATTTCTCGAGATATTCTGCATCGAACAAGTGGCGCCATTCATTCGTGATTGATTTACTCAGTTATCTATAAGAAGCTTAAATTATTGAACGTCTGACATGAATATTCATTTCGTCTCAACTCAGGTCACCTTAATTTATTTAAGTACCAAATTACGAGCTTTCGCAACTACTCCTATAACACTCCTTTACTCCAAAACTTGTCTCATAAAATTTAATTTCTTACACTTGAGACTTACCGAATTAAAGTCAAAGCAAACCAACATAGACGTTAGCGCGTCCCCTGGCCACCAAAATAACCAACCATAAGATGAACTCTGTCACTCTAAATAAATACGTCGTATTACTAAAATTTCCTGTGTATTCCTGTCCCCCCACTTTGCACGACGAGTGCTTTCTAAATATGGATTCGTCGTTGAGGAAGATTTAGGGATTAGCATTTTTAATCTATATATAAGTCTACTCGTAAAGGAGGAAGGAAATTCTCAATTTAATGTGGACAGCACGACAGTAAAAGTTGTTATGTTTTGTCCAGTTTGTAATTAATTTCTGATTGTAATTTACCGCCGTAATGAAGAAAAGAGCTATTTGATTACATTACAATCTTCTTGTCTTAGTAACTATACGTCATAGATTTTTTTTATATTGTGTATCTTAATTTGACTCAGGACTTTTAAAGTGATCACTTACTTTTAGACACTACTACTAACTACTTACTTACTTCCTTATTACTTTTTTTATTTAGCGCTATGTATGTCTTGTTTTTTTTTTCTATTGTTCTCTGATTGTGGTGTTTTTTCTGACGTTAAATAAATGTATTTTATTTTTATTTTTAAACACGATGCTTAATCTTGTTCATCAACTATTTCATTGCTGCTAAAGAAGCTGAATAGAGCTCATTCGTAAGCCTTGTATTTTAAGCCGTATTCAGGATGCAATTGCGTTAAACTCTGCATGTTTTAAATACCAGACTGACCTAATTAGTGAGGTAAATCTCATGTTTACACGAAACACTCAGTGCAATGAAGACGCTGAAGACACATGAATCACAAGTGGGCGGGATGTTAAATGGATATTTCCTCAAATCTGTTTCAACCAGGGTTTCAACACACTGTTTTGCGTTCGCGTTCATCTCGAAATAAACATACATTAATTTAATTTTATCACGTGCAATAGTTACTGCAGTTCGCTAAAATAGAATCTCTCTGTAGTTAGCGCTTATTCTGTAACATAATACAGGAACACATGTCCGTTACCATCATTAACTTCGTTTGTTAGTATTTGAGCTTATCTTGCTCTGCAAATATAATAATAATTCAAAACCGTTATTTATAATGCATATTGATTCATTCAAAGTAACCATTACACAATAAATAACTAAAGGCGAATTAAGTTAATTTATGCTAGCAATTGTTTCTATGCTTGGATCAAAAGCCCGCTATGATTACGAAATAATTCTTTGTATTGTAGTAAACAAATAATTGAACTTCCTTCCATTAAAGTTTCGCTTCAATAGGTGGTCAAGGTTGTGTCAAGCCATAGCTGACAATGACCAACATTTATAAGATCTGTAACTAAATAGCATAAGGAATGAACACAACATTTGAGAGGTTATTTCCCCTTGATAGTGTGTAAATAATAAATGTATCAAGGGGAAATACAGAATGCGTTTATAATATTTGTTATAGTTAACAGAATTAACTGGACTTTTCCTCCTTTGTACGATATCACATTCACATTATATACACGGTAAAAACTTACTAGGGGATTTCTTTTTTTTGCTGATTAGTTTTACTACCCATTGTAACAATAAATCAGTTTCCACCCACTTAATACGGAAAGTTACTGAGCATCAATTATATTTTAGTATCTATTTAAAGTTTGCAATGATGACAAATGATACTTATATAGTGCATCTTGTTTCTCGGCCCCTTTATTTATGAACTTATGACTATACGCTTTGTCTCATGATGATTAGACGCCACGTGAAATGCCTAGCATCCCGCCTCTTCAGACCAAATCGACCCGTGAAATTGACATAGTGTCTGACGTTTTTAAATTAAAAACACTCAGAGCTGTCTGCCGAACATCAAATCTATTTAGCTTTGATCTCACTCAGCGTTGCAACAGCCACTATTCGCGATGAATATTTTGTGGATCTCGCTACTCCCAGAGTGTAAAACTAATTGACATTAGCTGGGTACTGGCTGAACGACCCGCTTCGCGCAGCAGTATCATAAAACACGGTATCGTTTTGCCCAGGGTTCAAAGGCGTGCTAAAAGTCTATTGCCATCAAGACTGGATAGACTGTAGTATAGTACTTCTATTTTGTTAATGTTCTTCAGAAATCATTGAATTTACAATTATTTTTTTCCAAATTGGATTGAAATCTGAATGGTTATGATAAACAAAGTAAAGCTTACCTCTCCAAGATTGATGAATCCATGGTCTCTCGCCACAGCATCAGCGGCTTCCCGACCATCGGGCACATGGACCGCCCAAGTAGGCGTGTAGTGCGCAGACGCGGGACACAGCAGCGACAGCACGGCCAAAGCCTGTGCGCACCGCGCCATCGCACTCACACACTCACCGGCTAGTACTTATCAGCATGGCACACTCACAACTTAAAGTCGAACTGTCTATCTAACGTAGAGGATGCTGCAAAGGAGAAATTCAAATTTTTGGAAGTTTGAACCGATTTTGATGTAAATCCGACGACATGAATTTTACTAGCGAAGTGGAAACACACATAAAATTTGAATTTATCAACTTTCAAGTGAAAATTACGTCGCTTCTGGCACTGTGCACTGAATCACTCGTTAGATCCATACTGAAGTACTAAAGATACATGAACATGAGTGAAAAGATCGTTATGATGCCTAGGGAAAACGACATGAATTTCAAGTAAAGCCAAACAATGTCTATTATTAAAGGCTGTAATTTCGTTCAAGGAACGAACCAATCCCTTGACAAACGACTGACCCAATTCGACGCAAAATGCATCTTAGGGTTCCATTGATTGCCCGATAACTACGACCTAGAAAAATCCATCAACGAATATCTTTGATGAGCTCGCCAATATCGACAACAGTTCGGTAATAATTGGGTCAAGTACTCGTCGAGGATAGACGCCTCTTGGCAAGCGAGTTACTACTACCATTAATCACATCTACAGGCTCCATCGATACCCGCACAACCTATTTTTTTCCAAAAGCCATTGTGTTTGAAGCTTGACCTTTTTCCTGAATAAACAAGATATGCAAATCACCCCACGCGGCCAGAATGAGTTTCCCTATTCTTTGTTGTAGTGAAATAAGTTTTACGCGTTTTGTATGCTTTCTGAGTGCCAAGATTGGTCCTGTCTGTTCCAAATATGGGGTAGACGATAAGAGTTTTGTTGAATAGACTAATTTGAATTCTTTATGCTAAAAGTTATATTTGTGAAGGGTTATATGTACAGGAGATGAATGTATTTTATACGAAATTTTACGTTTGAATAATAAATTTGATCTTTCACTTTCATCTGAGACACATTTTGTGATAATAACAACAAAGAGAGTCGATAGACTCAATTATTATCCACGATGGAACAGTTGAATTTACTGCAATAGGAGTGAGCAGACGTGGGGTCGATAGTTAAAGAGATATTGAGGTGACAATACTTCCTAGTCATGCAGTTAACGATGTATGCGTACCTACATGAGCAGAGAAAACTACACTAAGGGAAAGTAATTAAACTAAGAGTTACTTCAGCGATCTATCAGCTTTGTGATGGTTTCTCCTAGACTAGCTACAATTATTGATACATTTGACTCAATTGTCAAATGTAAACATTTTATTATTTTGGCTGATGATTACGAATTTTGGTGCAGAATGTTGTCACATAAAACACTGCTTACTGTTTACATACAGAACAATAAAGGTAAAAGTAACAACATTAAGCGTTGTTTTCAGGTAGCATGACAAATTATTGGTCTTTGGAATGTAGCTAGTAAGAGTGAAGTTCTAGTAAATATTGCTTAGTAAAACAAGTTTTGTTTTGAAGTTATCTTTAACTGATAATTTCTTGGTCATCGTACGAATATGAACGCCTTTTCATTCATCAAGATAAATAAATATGGACGATTGTTTCACAACATACAAAAGGTATTTATATTATTAGTAAGGTGACAGAAACAGACGTGGTTGGAAAAATAAACGCTAATAAAGCGCCCTAGTGACCTACTTAGCAGAGGTAGTATTTTAAATAACTCAAAAGTAGACCAGACAATTGCACAGTTTAGACTTGCGATGTTTACAGTTATGTTTGGTACAATTATTTATCACGCCGCATGCTAGTACTAGTGGCTGGTGTCGTGAATTGTGATTTCGTCTGACATTTATAGATATACTGGTGTATCAAGCGTTTACGAAACGGACTTATACATAATCTTATCTGTGTAACCACTGCGCTATGTAAACATTTGTTTGTGACGAATCGGCAATGCGATATTTCGCTCGCAATCCACGTCGGAGGGCGGATGGGTGTATCATCGATGGCATCCGATGGGAAGGACGAAGATTCCGTGGCACTTAGACAATAGCAGCCGGTGAGAGTCGGCGCCGCTACGAGCGTTCACCTCTCGCATCCCGACACTGTTATTATCATAATCCTTGTTTGTCGTTGATTTAGAACGGTTGATCCTCACGTGTAGATAAGCAGCAACATCCACTACGTTACACTGTGATGCACTAGAGTCATTATTGGAGCACGGGACAACTGTCAACTGGCGCGTGAATATCGCAGCGGGAGTGAGCGAGACACGTCCGTCACGGCCCGCACGTGATGCTGACTGGCTTGACTTGATCTCGGTCGCTCACGGCGATTGGTTCGGCGCGAGACGGCGCGCGGTGTTGCCAAGCTCCGCAATTTACCCGAACTTTTACGGATTTTATTCTTTTGCATGGTTTTACTTGTTTGTAATTTTTTTGTGGCCGACGGAATTATGACTGCAGTGAACGGGTTTAGTAGCGTGTTTGAAACACAAATATAGATACGGTTAGAATTTACGTTTTTAGGATTCCGTAGTCAACTAGGAACACTTATAGTTTTGCCATGTCTGTCCGCCTGTCTGTCTGTCCGTCCGCGGCTAAGCTCGGAGACCGTTAGTACTAGAAAGCTGTAATTTGGCATGAATATAGGTACATAGCAGTCACGCTGACAGTGGTAAAGTTAAAATTAAAATTTAAGGTAGGTACCTCCTATAGACGTAAAATGGGGGTGTTTTTTTTTCTCAACTAACCCTATAGTGTATCGTTGGAATAGGTCTTTTAAAATCATTGGGAGTTGCTAGGACTATTTTTCGATTCAGTGATCTGTTTGCGAAATATTCAACTTTAAGGTGCAAATTTTTATTAAAATCGAGCGCCCCCAAGCGTTTTAAATCTAATCTGTTGGGTGGACAAATTTGAAAAAATTCAGGAAGGTACTAAGTAATAGGTCAAATCATTGTCTAGGACTATTTTTCGATTCAGTGATCTGTTCGCGAAATATTCAAATTAAAGTGCAAATTTTTTTAAAATCGAGCGAGTCTCACGGTAGTTTCATGTCCAAAACTAAGTACCTACATCAAATTTACAAGGAAAATTTCAACGGCTAAGATTGCTTGAGAAATATTTATTTAAATATTAGTAGTTTAAGAGTAAATAGCAACCTAAGGTATAAAATATACCTAAACTTGGAAGATTCCGTACACAATACGAAATCCTTGGAAAAATATTACTTGATTTTTTCGTAATGGCTACGGAACCCTATCTTGGGCGTGTCCGACACGGTCGTGGCCGGTTTTTTTTTCTATTTATTTCACACAATGTTTTAAAAACAACTCGTAACGCGTAAAATTAGTAAGGTGACTTTTTATCAGGTTAATTAAAATCAATCTGCAATCCAGCAATTACTTAATTATTATTTTTTTAATTTAAGACGAGCTGAACCGGATGTTCAAACAAATACCTACTGGTAAAAACCATAACCTTTTGCTTTGTGGTAGGTAGTCGTAAAATTATGGTAGATAATAATAGAGTAGCCCGAAGTATTGCGAAACTGAAGTGGCAGTGGGCGGGGCACATTGCTCGCAGGACTGATGGCCGATGGGGTCAAAAGGTTCTCGAATGGCGTTCGCGGACCGGGAGACGAGCTGTCGGTAGGCCTCCAACAAGATGGAGAAACGACCTGGTCGCGGAATCGCGGTGGATCCGAAAAGCACAAGACCGGTCTGAATGGAGAGCCTTGGGGGAGGCCTACGTCCAGCAGTGGACGTCTTTCGGCTGACATGATGTTGATGAATAATAGAGTCGTAATTTGACTCTACATTATTCTATAGAGTATATACTTTATCCTCAAAAGTGCCAGAACACGCTAGCTTTTGGCATATTTTATAACAATGGATCTCTCATAAGCAAAGATGGGACAAATGGGCGTCATTACTCGTAATTATGGGCATGTCTACAAATAATAATTGATTAATTAATGGATCGATTGAATTCTTAGTGAAAATTAACTAATAAGATTTCAGTGTGATACCTAGTGAAAGAAAGAAGTTTTCTTGTTAAACCTTCTTTGATTTCCTTCTTTAAAAAAAAACAATAAATTTAAAAATCCGATTGCGTTATGAATACTAAAAAGAAGAAAACAAGACTTACGTCGTACGTGGACGTAGTGGTCTAGAACTCTGTTAGGTAGCTAACTTAAACTTCAACAGTCGGGACCCATTTAGGTTGTACTACGTAAGAATTTTTGAGTTGGTCACGATTTGAATGGGTCCCGACTGTTTTTGCTGTCCGCCATTTTGCTTTTTTAAGAATTTCATGTACTCACTCGCGTCATCAAGACGAATCCAATGACGTATCATTTATCCAAATTTTTTCAGCCGTTGAGAAGTTACGAGAGGACATAGGAATATAACGGGTCAAACACATAACCCTCCTTCTTTGCAGTCGGATAAAAAAACAATGTAATTATGACATTGACTTGTAGGCCGATAGGACTACGTTATTTTGAGGTATTAAGTTTCAAGAATTCTAAAGTTTCTTATTTTTTGCCTGTGGGTACAGTCGTACCTATGAAGCTTATTGTAGCGTTTTGTGTCATTTTTGTTGCCTGCATTTTCAGCAATTTGAAGATTTGTGGTTGTTTTTTTTTTTATTTGAATAAATCTCGCAAAATAAATTTAAAGTTAAAAATAATTATGGCATCATATCTAGGATAGCCTGTGGAGTATGTAAACCAAATTTGTGTCATTTTCGTCCAGTGCAAACTGTTATATGGACAGTATGTAAAAATGGTGTGAAAAAAAATATTACAGTTTATGAAATATTTATTTCCTATTTCAGATTACTTACATACGCCTATAAAAAAAAGTTGTGCCAAATTAGACCACGCAATTTTAAGATTTTAAATTATTTTGTTTTCTTAACCTACAAACGCTTCAAAAAAATATTATAGTCATTAGAGTTCACATATTTTATATCATAAATGCATGATAAATCGACATTGTAAATTTGTGTCATTTTCGCCCACGATATTTAAATGAATAAAACATAAAAACAAATGGTTGCGGTCGAAACGGGCCGCGCGGTCAAGCGGCGGGGCGACGGGGGGCATAAGCACGCAAACACGTTCGTTCGGTACGATTTCATCTATGGAAGCATTCATATTAGATAATACAAGTACTGTCGTCGCATGTAAGTAGGCAATTGCTGGCTGAGTATGAGTATTAAACGAACGAACTTGCGAGTCCGTTTAACTATACAAAGCCAGCAATTGCTATTCCAGCCGAGACTAATATAAACATTTTCTCAAAATGTATTACGATATTTAATTTTATATCAAAACTGCAGGTGTATTTTTCCTCTGAAAACACCACGAGCTGTTTCACACACATTAAAAAAAGTCCGAGGTTCTAACAAAATAACTGATACCTAATGGGTAGGTATCAGTTGTTTTGTTTTGTTATTTTGATTTGCTAGATGTTTTTTTTTTTCTGGAACCAGATTGAATTGGCTGTAGGTACAGCAGGGCTACTGCGAAACTCAAAACTCGAAGTTCGTATCGTACTGTCCCTCTCGCTCTCGTATTAAATACTGTAAGTGTCAGAGGGACCGCACGACACGAACTTCAAGTTTCGAGTTTCGTAATAGCCCTGACTTGTGCTAACTTAGATATTACCGTGACCAAGTTTGAGACTTGATAATAATAAAATTTAAATGCGACATTGTTGTCGAGTATAGCGATCCTGCAATGTTTTTAACTCTTTCATTTTTTTTCGCTGGCCTTAAACTATGTACTTCGCCTATTATATAACTTAATGAGTATTGAATTGACTGACTTTTATCTGCGCTACGTAATGAACAAATTGCATAACTTTATTTTTTTGCATACTCTGAATGTAGTAACTATTCAAATAATGAAGTATGTAAATAATAGGTACATTAATTTAAGAATCAAAAAGGCTGATAGTTATATATAAAAAAGGTTGCCTGGAAGCTTAGAGCAACCCGGGCGGAAGGGAGTAGCCATTCGACGCGTTCCTCTCTGTCAAAGTACAAGCCCAATTGGGCATACGAATTTTATAAAACAAGGCGCGCTCGGATTTCAAACTATTAGACCGAATCGAGAAGCGCGAGTGAACGCGGCGGTGCTAAAAATACCGAATTGTTCAGTTTCCTGCTGTAAAAAGAGATCTGGGACATCAAGCTTGCAAAATTATGGTGTTACATTTCACATGGAAGTAAATTGTTATCGTATTATTGCTATTTAATTACATTTAAACAACAAAGACGTACATTATTGTCGGATTCGTTTACCAACATCGAGTCCTAGCGGTACAAATTTCGGATCGGTCAAGCGATAAATCGCATAAGCGATAAAGCGATGACTTAATGATGTTACTGTCAATGTGTTAGTTTGGAGTCATCTGTAAACGAATTATTAGTGTATTGTTGGATTATTTATGTGTTAACGTCGTCATTACAGTCAGTTGGCAGTTTTGTTTTTGCATCTAAATAAGCCGAACTGCACTTGTATGCACATTTCCCCCCGCAACAAACGCCAGAACTATTTTAAAGGTAATCTACCGCTAAGGTTGCTCCCTTCCGGTAGGAAGCCCGCGTTGCTCTAAGCCTGGAAGAGATCGCTCTTAAGCGATAAGGCCGCCTGTTGTTTACCCTTGTAATTTTCATTCTGTGTACCTGTTCTGTATCGCTTACTATTTTTGGTGTACAATAAAGAGTCATTGTATTGTATTGTATTTTATATAAAAATTTAGAAATGGTATGTTAGTCGACAAAACTAATGTTAACTTTAACTGATTGGCATTAAGTTCGAAAATTCTAATGATCGAAATTTGACGTGGATCCTGCTTATGACGCTAAAGTCGGATTTGTATTTATCTGTCGTGTTGTGTCGTGTCGTCACGCATATATATAGTTAATTTAAATCGATATCTATATCTATAAGTATCCCAAATTTCAGCTAATGCTACCCAGCCGTTAAAGCATGATTGAGTAACAAACATCAAGATATACAAACTTTCGCATATATAATATTAGTAGGATGTGATCTAGCCCTAAGCCCCTTCTCTCTCACTCGAACTTAAAGGAAGATGGATATCTTGTATGGTCAAGGAGTGTGCCCAGCTCTAAAACCTGGCTATCGCGTCACTGCATATCTAAAATAGCAGCGCTTAGCGTCAACAATCCTACCGGTGTGAAGTTAGCGGCCGATTATAACCCAACCAAATTAAGAAGTTTAAGTTATTATTTGCATTTGTGTGTTCATAAGAGTGACAAAAACACAATAACTAGCTTATATTCAGGGAGAAGTATTCAACCTGAACGTCTGGTGAAGCAAGAAAATTATTGCCAGCTACACCATATGAAAAAAAAACACCAACATGGAAATGAGAACCTCTTCAAATCTTTCCATTAAATAACACTGGACACTAAAAGCTTTCTATAAAAGCTGCAACTGTTAACTAACCTCATCTAGTCTAGGAGCCACATCCAATTTGGAAACGGGAACTCTCCGGTTTTTTGTGGCATGTTATTACGCACGCTGAGAGCTTTCGATCAACGCTTCAAATGTCCAGTAACCTCGTTTCGTTTTGATGAAAAGGTAGAATTAAAGCTAGCGGCCGATAAAAAAACAACTAAAATAAAAATAAACATTGATTGGAAAACGCCTTCCTCCTAGATATTATATTAATATCTGGAAAGATATTATATATTAATATGATTATGCATTTCAAAAGCTTCGATCAAATGCGAAACTACCCATAACCAACATCTAGTACGGGAGCTACGCCCAAATAAAAGTAGGGGGCCGAAAATGTATGCAGTAATATAAAAAAACGACCAACTTGGAAATGCGAACTTCTTTAAATCTTTCCATATTATAATACTGAATACTAAAAGCTTTCGATACAAGCTGCAAGAGTTTAGTAACCTTATCTAGTTTAGGAACCACACCCGATTTAAAAAAAGGGGCGTATTTCTTTTTGTAATAAAATGTGAACAACAATATGTTGGAAATGCGAACCTCTCCAGTTTTTTCTGGCATATTATTACGCACGCTGAGAGCTTTCGATGAACGCTTCAAATGTCCACTAATCTCCTTTCGTTTTGAAGAAAAGGTAGAGTTAAAGTTAGCGACCGAAAAAAAAAACTAAAATAAAAATAAAAAACAATTTGAAAACACGTATCATCCAGAAATTTTAATAAGATGATTATGCATTTAAAAAGCTTTCAATCAAATCCGAAACTGCCCATAACCAACGTCTAGTACGGGAGCTACGCCCGAATAAAAGTAGGCGTAGTGCGTAATAATATGCCAGAAAAAAACTGGAGAGGTTCGCATTTCTAACAAGTTGTTATTCTCATTTTATTACAAAAAAAAATACGCCAGTTTCTTTAAATCGGGTGTGGCTCCTAAACTAGATGAGGTTAGTAAATTCTTGCAGCTTTGTATCCCGTATTATAATATGGAAAGACTTAAAGAGGTTCGCATTTCCAAGTTGGTCGTTTTGTCATATTACTGCAAAATTTTTCGGCCGCCTACTTTTATTCGGGCGTAACTCCCGTACTAGGCTTTGGTTATGGGCAGTTTCAGATTTGATGGAAATCTTTTCAAATGCATAATCGTATTAATAAAATATCTGGAAGGAACACGTTTTCTAATCAATGTTTTTTTTATTTTTGTTGTGATTATTTTCGGCCGCTAACTTTAAATCTACCTTTTCTTCAAAACTAAAATGATGTTACTGGACACTTGAAGCGTTGATCGAAAGCTCTCAACGTGCGTAATAACATGCCACAAAATACTGGAGAGGTTCGTATTTGCTATTTGCAACATGTCGTTTTTCTCATTTTATTACAAAAAAAATACACCGCTTTCATTAAATCGGGCGTGGCTCCTAGACTAGTTGAGGTTAGTTAGCAGTTGCAGCTTTAGTAGAAAGCATTTAGTATCCAGTGTTATTTTATGGAAAGACCTGAAGAGGTTCGCATTTCCATGTTGGTGTTTTTTTTTTCATTTTAGTTTCGAAGTTTTATATGCTGCTTGTTTTAATCTGGTGTAGCTGGCAATAATTCTCTTGCTTCACCAGACGTTCAGGTTGAATACTTGTCTCTAAATATAAACTAGTTTGTGTCATACTAACTACTAAATATAAACTAGTTTGTATCATATATCAACTAGTGTGTGTGTGTTTTTGTCAGACCTCACAAATGCAAATAAAACCTCAAACTTCTTAATTGGGTTGGGTTATAATCGGCTGCTAACTTTTGGCCGCTTACTTCACACCGGTATCTGGTAGTAACATCTTGGTAAAGCAGCCAGGAGCGTCTCCTCAGAAGGGAACGCCTCAGTGATTAATGACATCGATTTGAAATTTGGTACGGAAGTGTTGTTTAGATAACAATGAAATTACAGTCAACCAAAAGTAATCAGCAAAAAAAACTAAAACTTATTAGGTAGGTATCTCGTAAAAAATTGCCATGGGATAGGCATAAAATCTCGAAATGACAAGCGCTAGACTTAAATTCATAAAATTTTGCACAGCTGTTTTTAATACAAAGTCAATGATAACTATGATGTAATTTTTGGGATTACCCATGAGAATTCAGTAAAATCTCGAAATCAATTAAACTGTCAGATTACGCGTGCGAAGCCGCGGGTAATATAAACAAACGAACGCTGCCAGCCGGCGCTCAAGCACCCGATGTACTCTTCCCCGCGCTCGCCATTCGCGCGAAGTACGTTTCGTGGTAGTTTTTTTTTTCAAATAATGAGAATCCGTGGATGAAAATGACACAAATTATGAATAGTGTTTTTTTACACCGTTAATAATCAAAACACGTAAACTCTAACAACTTGAATTTTCTTTTGTGGGTTTTACAGGGTATTGTATTAAAAAAAATTAATATCTATAAATATCGTGGATGAATTTGACACAAAATATTTTGGATAACAGATATCAGTATTTTAAAACGTCTGACATCTTTTAACAAACTGTAATATTCTTTTAGAGTTAGTTGGGCGAAATGTTAGGTACTGGTTAAAAATCAGGATTCCCGTGGATGGATATGACACAAAATGCCTATGTACATCAGTTACTGCTCAGATATTAATAAGAAAGTAAAATTTTCGTCTTTAATTTTTTTTTCGTCCAATACTAATGGAAAACACTAATACCTAAATTTCTACTTATGCAGGCACCCAAAATGACACAATTTTTTGTATTAGGTTGGGCAAATGCTCCGGAAGCTATATGCGAAAAATAAACAACTTTAATATTTTTGAAGCCTCAAAACGTAGTCCTACGGGTCTATTGGCATAGTTCCCGCCGGATAGGGATAAAAGAATACAACGCGGACGGAGTCGCGGGCAACAGCTAGTATACTAGTAAACATAGTATTCTAAAGTGCAGTGTCCGTCCACACCAGCCATTGCCGCAACTCAAATTGCATTTTCTCATTTGGTAGTGGATTCTTCAATGTTCCCAGTAAAAGAAATAACAAAATTACAGGATGTTGAAAATCAAAATCATCACATCATCATCATCCCAGCCTATATACGTCCCACTGCTGGGCACAGGCCTCCTCTCAGAACAAGAGGGCTTGGGAAAATCAAAATACTTAGCCTGAATGGCTTTGAGAAAAGTATGGTATGGCCGTGCCTTTGTTTTTGTTTTGCTCGACTTGGCGGGGGCACTGCCGTACCCCCAGATTAAGTTGACGAATTGACAAGATTTCATATTTATAGGACTATAATTTGATTCGTTCTCTGTATTCTGTTTGGAAAGAGAAAGACGCTGATATTTTTAAAATTTCGCTACGATTATTTATTAATTTATTACATTTTTTTTAAGATGCGCTTATTCTAAAAGGGCATAACTCCAAAACTACCACACAATAGATCCACTACCTTTGTCTAGTCTCTATTATAAAAAAGATCACGTAAATCTGACGTAGACGTTGTCTAAATTATGACAACTGCTTTTTCTGGTGAAAAAGGCAAAGGAAACATATCTATTCTGTGGTAGTTTTGGCAAACTCAGATATATATATATTTTTTTTTTTGAAATATGGTAAATGAATTATTATAAATATTTTCCCATGTTCAGGAGGCAAAATTCTTTCGATTCCTGAAGTAATTTAAAGGTGTTAAAAAAATGAAATCTTGTCAATTATCAAATGTCGTGGAATCCATAGTTTCTCTGATTAGACTAATTTCACCTGGTTAGGATGTAATGAGATGAGACTCGTTAACTAAGTCCGCTTTGCTTTTACTACGTGCCTTGGAAATATATCGCATAGCCAAGCAGGCTCAAAGCACTGTGCCTTACGTAACCAGCCTTATTACGTACGGTCAAGGACTTTAATTCATGAGCCAATGGAACCATTTCACAGTAAACGTCATAGTAACATCGCATTAAATAACAAGGAAAATCGTAATGACTTTTCCTTTGAAAAGGTTCCATAGTGGATCATGAACTAAAGTCCTTGGTCGTACATATGTATTGTAATATAATGTACAAAGAGAAGGTGCAAATAATAATATGTTCGAAGTTTGAAGAATCTAAAGCATATTATAATGGAGGGATACCTAATTATATTTGGAAATAATCCCGATCCGCATTGGCGATCCCTTACTTCAAATAGCGAATCTAATGTGTTAAAAAATGTAGTGATACTAAATACTTGTGATGTAAATCATTAAACAACATTGTAAATCTGTTAAAAAAAATATAGCTCGTTAAATTTTTTGCCGGATTCTTCTCAACGTTCTCAACAAAGGTTTTTCCGAACCGGTGGTAGATTTTTGGACATTCATAAGTGCTATATTGTTATAGCCTAAATTGAATAGGTAAAGATATTTTGACTTTTTGTTTTACTTTCACTGAAAAAAAAAACCAAAAAAATGCGTTGTTTGTAACATAACTTGAGTGACTACAAAACTAAGGCCTACTAGTAGCTAGAACTTAGGTGATGTCTTCCAAAATCAGGTTTTGCAATATTAGCATTATTTTGGTTCCTAATTAGTAAATTTTGGCTTAACTAGTCCAGCTATCCTTTTTTTCAGTGTTTTTCGAGAACCAGGAGCACACACTTACCAATGACGCGATAACTTATAAAACTTAGAAAGTTGAAATTCCCCGAGCCCGACATAGTCATTTCAAGGTTCAGTATCTCTAAAACGGCTGGCCTAATTTTAATGAAACATAGCTAAGAACCACCGCAAGAGAGGGCCAAGGCAAAACAATTATTTCAAAATTTTCAAACAAATTAAAAAAAAAACATATTCAGGAAAAGTACATAAATTTTATGGTTAAGTTTGCTTGAGATTTACTAGTGGTTTACGAGTTAATAGTGGCCTTACTTACAAAATATACCCACTTGGGAAATTCCGTAAAAAAATACACCATCTTTAGAAAAGTTACGGAACCCTATCTTGGGCATGTCGGACGTGCTCTTGGCCGGTTTTTTTTATAAATAATTAGGTTAGTCCTCTACCAGCTACTTAACATAGTCCATCACCCAACATACAATGGTCTAACATAACATAGGGCATTCTACCAGCGAATAATTTATCCACCCTGAAACAAAAGCCAACAGCAGTTGGCCGCGTATTAAACAGTAATTATGCGAGTGTGGTTGCAGCACCCGAAATGCCATTGTTGCACTCAATAATTATTGCTCTACTAATTAAAGTTCAATTGCTAACTGACGCACATGAACACAAGGACCTTTGTTAAAATCTAATCTGTCAGTTAACTAATTTAATTCCTAGGAAACCATTGAACTTTTAAGTTTTTTTTTTAATGCGTTACTTTGTGGTGCGACCTTGTGATAGCTACATTTAAGCAAGAAATGTGTGTTCATGCAGTTCAACTCATCTATCACCACCACCACACTGCACTGACGCGTTCCGAACTCAACCAGAGCTCATCTTCAGATTAACACAACCGTTCACCATGCTACCAGATGTTAGACTAACATCTGATATAGTCTTCGCACCTTTTGATTTTCCATACAAAATTTCTTCCCTTTCAACATTTTAGGGTTGATTTTCAAAAAACAAAATTCAAATTTGATTTTAACAAAATAAATTATCAGATATTCAGCTTTAGAGATAGGATTTAGATTTACCTTAAAAAGAACTCCATCCCTTATTCATCTCTTTGGGGATGGAATTTTAAAACACCCTTCCTAAGTGGTTACCTACAAGATTAAAGCAAACCCTGTGCAAAATTTAAAGTTCCTAATTTTTGCTTTGTATTTTGTTTCATCTTTTTCTTTTATTTAACATACTTAAGCAGTAAATTGTCATGCATGGTAGATTATTAATTTCGATGACTAATAATCAGTCTCTTGACTTATGAAATGTTTCAAAATAAAAGAAAGGAGTTCTACCTACAGTGTCTAATTTTGATACAAACACAAAAATTAGGTACCTAGGTGAACAGGTAACCAGATGATGGTTTAAATGCTGTGAAGCGATATTGCAATACATTTTGAGTTTAACATAATAATATAAACTAGTTACCAAATCGTCAATAATTTTAATTTGAGTGAGTAATTTGAATGAGAATTTGAGCTACTTTGTAATGCGCACAATAAAGGAAAAAATAAGTCTTAATTTACTCTTTTACTGTTAAATCTAAAGTATAGTTAATGTGTGCAAAGCCCAATATTTTGACGCATATTATACATATATCTAGCGTTATGCGAGAAAATATCGGGAACTTATTAACTGTCGTCCGCGACTTTGTTTTTCTGCAAAGGATTCGTGTACGAACAAGAATTTAATCACGATCAGTTGAGTAATTTAAGTGTGAAAGTTTGTATCAAACAAACTTATTCACGAGCTAGCCAGTCTGTAGAAACAGTACAGCTACGCCACCTGGCGCCAGGCAGTGGAAATATCCAAGTGGAGACAAGCTAACTTTCGTAGTTTTTCTTGATTTAGCTTTCAACATTCAATACCCGATGCTCAAAAAAAACTATATAGAGCAAATGATAATAATAGTTATTTGTGCAACAGAGAGCAAAGTTGTTTTTTGTTGCGAGTGTTGATTTTGAATCCCGAGTAAGCGAAGGATTCTATAATTGAATCAACGAGCGTCAGCGAGTGATTCTAGGTTAGAATCCTAAGAGCAGCAAGGGATTCAAATACACGAGATGCAAAAAAACTTTGGTCTCGTGTGACACATAACAATTTTTCACCTCAGCAGCGAGAACATAATTTAAATGTAACATAAGAATAAACCACATATACCTACCTGTTTACAAACAAACACATTATTTTTAAATAGAATCCGATTCATCATCATCATCATCATGTCAGCCGAAAGACGTCCACTGCTGGACATAGGCCTCCCAAGGCTCTCCACTCAGACCGGTCTTAAGAAACAAATCCGATCCGATTATTAAGAAACAAATATAATAATCACATTTAAAACCATAAAAAAGTGTCCAGTAGATACAATACAAATCTCATACTCATAGCATTCATTGTAATTTGAAGAACTTCTTGTACTAAGTCACACTTATTTATTAATACAGCAAAAAGCTCATCTTTGGGTCATTAAAAAGGTTGAAAATATACGTATAACTTATTATAAATGTTATTAAACCTTTAAATATGAATTTTATTCAGATTTACAAGTTAAATTATATTTACATAAACATAATAGATTTGTTAAAATTCATTCAATTTAACAAATATTTATTCCAACTGTAGAGGCAGTATACGGAATTCTTTATAAAAAAAAAACAAGAGAAGCGGCTTTCGTGCAACGACGTTGCATACTTTATTAAAAATTCGGGAAAATTACATTTTGGAAATATTTCGTTGTCATGTAATTTATTAGGTATCGATATATTTTTTTATACCAAAAATTTAATTTAAGTAAGATTGTAATCAACACATTTGATCTTATCTCTCGCTTTTTTCGTGTTGAAGTGAAATCAGTGACAGATCAAAGTAAAGTTCAAATCCTCTTTGGTTCAAATATTTGGAATTCAGTGAGTAGACCAATACTAAACCCAGCATTAAAAAAAAAATTAAAAAGTTACTTGTCTCACGGAGTGAGCAAAATGCGATTTTGCTCACTGATTTCTCATAGCAAAACCTGCCTGTTTGAGGTGGTGAGGTGAAAATTGTATTTCTCACGATAAATAACTAGTTTGACTTACTAAAAGCCTTATCTAAATAGCTGTTACTAGTGGCTTAGGTATACATATACGAGCAAAGTTATTTAGTTACGTAAAATACGAAATATACTAAAGGCCTTCGAAATAACCAACCTACTTATTATACAAATATCTCGCATCTTAAACACGTCGAGGGTGCCACGGAGTGCCACCTTATCTTCGTTCTTTGTGTCCCTACCCGCTGAACGTCTGTGATAATCATCCGTTCTGACTATCAGTTCAGATAAGACAATCTTGCGAAGGGGGTACCCTCTTTCGGAATGTCATGCTTATGGAGAGTTTGATGAGTCATAATGCTTCCTATTGGTTAACTCTGCGTTTGCCAAAGGTTTGAGATTTAGATTTTGGAAATTATTTTTCACTTCTCATGCTCTAAATGTAGGTCAATATAGCCTTACGAGGCGGGAGTAAAGTGAGTACTTTAGTCCCGAGAGAGTAAAAGTATTTTTTTTTATTTACTTCGAGTGACTTAGATAAACTCAAACATGGCTGTGTACTTGATTCGTTTTTGGCATAAAATAAGATTGTGTGTGGGCCATTTTCATGACGAAAATGTTACGTTCTTAGTCTACTTGGTCTTAGTTCTATGCTTTTTTCGCATAGAAGTTGGCGCCATTCTATTTACACAGTTTGTGTATGGACCATTTCGACGATGTGATTTTTGTATATCTGTGTGTGGTTGGAAAAAATACTTACCGCGAAAACTGAAATTGTTGTAGAGCGCAAATCATATACGCTTAATGAATATTTTTTTCTCGCAATCGAAGTGAAAAATAGAGTTTTCACCTCGAGACTAAAAGTCAAAATACAAACCCTCGGATCAATGCTTAGACACCCTCGCTAAAGCTCGGGTGGCTAACCACCTCGGGTATATATTAGCTTATTTTAGTCCCTCGATAAAAAATATACTATTTTAGATTTGCGTCCTACAACGAACTCTCAAGTTATATTATAAGTGTTAGTGTGTTAGTTTCGCCATACCCATATCCGTCTGTCGGTCCGTGGTTCAGTTTAGCGACTGTACGTGCTTGAAAGCTGTAATTTTGCATGAGTGTATAATTTAACCACGCCTAGATGGTAAAATATAAAACATTAAAATACTTTTTAGGGGTTTTTTTTAGGGTGGGGATCCCCTTCAATCGCATAATTTTTTTAGATTATTATTAATTGTTTCGCATAATTGATTTGACATAATAGTACTGTCGCATAGTAATACTTTGGCCTACGACTTTTTTGGCATATTAAGCTATTAGAATAATTTCAGTTGGACTAGTTTGTATTAGACTAATACACATTATGCATAAAATATTATTGTTTGGGCTATTGATTATTTGTTATAAATGAACAACAAAATATTAGGTTAGGTTAGATCACAATAGGTAGATTAGGTTAGGTTAGTATGATATCCAGGCGCGAAATAGAAGGTCCGCTTGGCGGACCTCCGTCGACCTCGCCTTAGTTCCTCACAAAACTAACCTTTTCTCGTAGTGCATCAGGCTCGTGATGTGTTTATGCAGTTTGTAATGATGCAAATTTATTATTATGACTTTTTGTATTTATGCTATTTGACGTTAGTCTTCGTGAAGATGATGCTTTCTGTGTTTATGCTTTTTAATTTTATGCGTAAAAAAATATGCTTAATGATGAGTATGCACAATGGACATCGCTAATTCGGCTAAAAGAAATTATGCGTAACAATAATATTACAAATAATGTTATGCCAACCAATAGAGAACCTACACCTGTGTGGGGTTGGTAGACAGGTTTTTCAAAAACATTAGTTTGCAAAAAATATTTTTCGATTTAGGGATTGATTCGCAAAATATTAAGCTTTAAAGTGCTAAGTTTTGGTAGAGATAGGTAGAATCCCCTCCCTGTACCATTGGCTGGAAAAAAAAAACAGAAAAAAGCCTAACCTATTTTATCATAACGGATTTAAATGGAAAACTATCGCGGCTATATATCTTATATCTTTAAACGAGCAATTCTTGTTATTTATATATTTCGAGAATCTCGGAAACGGCTCTAACAATTCCTAAGAAATTTGCTATGTCGGGTTTTTCGGGGTAAACAATTGACTAGCTTGGTCTCATTTCTGGCAAAACGCGAGTTTTTTTGTTTTATTCCGAGAGCTCGGTCGCCCAGGTACCTTTATATTTTAGAAATAGTTAGTTAGTTCAATCACATCTTTGAAGCAGGATTAGAAATAAAAGTAGAGCTCTAGAAAAACAGGTCCTACTCGTCATTTTTGTCATCTAGTCGCAAATTACATATTTAGTTAGGGCAACAGGTTTGTAGCAGTAGAAACAGAGATTTTTTCATCGCTTTTTAGGGCCTTATCAAGCAAGCAAGCAAGCGTATTTTGTATGAAGGCGACCACGCAACGAGTTCGCCACGTCTGTATAGAAAGGGTATGTATTATAATACCGAAAAACGAAAGACCGAATTTCACAAGGCCTATGAACGCAAGGCCGAATACAAACGTCGAAAGTTTATATGACCGAAAGTTTCAAATCCCTATAGTACTACATTTGACCGGAAGCCTAAAACCCGAAGACTACAATCCCGAAGATTAAAATACCTACACCCGAAAGGACGAAAAATTATTAATATTAGTTGCAGCAGCTGATATCATATGTCATGGCGCAACACGTGCCCCAGATATTCGATTTTGCGCTTACTTATGTAGATAAATACCTAATTAAGAACAAGCTCGAGAGAGGTTGACTGGCAGAGATCCATAAGTCTTTTACACTTTATTTTTTTGTAACATTTTTGTTTTTCCTTTTTGTACAATAGAGAGTATAAACAAACAAACAAGCCCTTGTAGGGTCCATAGGGATGCATGTTTGCAATAAATAATTAAATATGAATGAATATGAATAGGTAGCCGTAGTGGCTTAGTGGTTTGACCTATCGCCCCTCAAGCAGAGGGTCGTGGGTTCTAACCCCGGCTCGCACCTTTGAGTTTTTCGAAATTCATGTGCGGAATTGCATTTGAAATTTACCACGAGCTTTTCGGTGAAGGAAAAACATCGTGAGGAAACCTGCACTTAACCTGCGAAGCAATTCAATGGTGCGTGTGAAGTTCCCAAACCGCACTGGGCCTGCGTGGGAACTATGGCCCAAGCTCTCTTGTTCTGAGAGGAGACCTGTGCCCAGCAGTGGGACGTATATAGGCTGGGATGCAATGAATAGGTATGATAAACGTTTGTGTTTTTCATCCAATTATCTGCCCCGAATCTGCCCTGGCCTTTCGTCTAAGGCCACAGTTACATATGCTCGTCAGTAGCAAGAGAGCATTCTACTATTGAGCAAATGCTACCTAGTAGCATGTGTGAACAGGACATGCTACTATCGAGCATGCTTATTAGTGGCATGCTCGAGACGGGGGTGGAAGGGGGAAAGGTAATAAGCAAGTGTGAACGCGTTTGCTTCAGTCCATGAGCATGCTCATTAGTGGCATGCTTATGAGTAACGAGTGCCTTAACGCTCTAGCGGTCGTGATCGCATTCACCATCTCTTTCTATCTCATTCGCCATCTATCCTATACTGTTTGACAGAAAGAAGTACCTAGTGAAAACGATTGTGATTCCAAGTGCGTTCGATAAATTTATCTATCGTGTTCTGTTGTGATGCTCTCTGTCCCTCTCTCTCTATAGCTTGTGTTGTGATGCGACAGAACATCAGCCGTCACAACACACTCATCATCATCATCATGTCAGCCGAAAGACGTCCACTGCTGGACATAGGCCTCCCTCAAGGCTCTCCACTCAGACCGGTCTTGTGCTTTTCGCATCCACGCGATCCGCGATCTTCCCGTGGGTGTCGTAAGAGGCGACTAAGGGATAAACCGAGGATGGGCAGCAGCGTCCTCCGTGAACGATCGGGTATAACTGCGGTCGCCAACCCGCCTGCCAAGCGTGACGACTAAGGCATTTTCCCTCCAAGGTACAAGATAAAAGAAAAAACACAACACACTGCATCAGATAAATGTGAACGCAACCATATAAAATGTATGAAACCGATACCGTTCTGATGCGTCACGACACAACACGACAGGTGAATGCGGCTTAAGCCCTCCGGATCTAACTCGCAATAATTGGGAAAAATTATGAACTAAAAGAATTTCCTTGCTCACCCGCGACCCGTGGTTTAGTTCATTGATATGGACCTCCGCAAAGTAACGCCTGATTCAATAAATTATGGGAAAAATTATGTCTCCTATACCACGCGCCATATAAATCTGCCTAAAAGTTCATTACTTAATACTACCTTCGTTCTGAGTGATATAAATCTGCCTAAAAGTTCATTACTTAATACTACCTTCGTTCTGAGTGATATAAATCTGCCTAAAAGTTCATTACTTAATACTCAGTTTTGACGCATTTTTGAGATATTTTTTTATGCGACGTCTTTACGTTACTCCCGGATTGTGTTCGAATCGCTTAACGGTATAGTGCCTATTCAATTATTGGAATTATACCTTTATAGTTTTTGTGGTATTAGTCGTGGCAATGAACTTTTAGGCAAAGTTAGGCGGCGGAAGGTATAGCGAGTTAAAAAAAAAAGTCGTGTAAAGTTACTTAACTGGCAGATACATCCGTTATCTGGACAGTTTCAATAGGTATTGTCTGCCCTAACAATGGGATCCATGACACTGCAACCGAAGGTCTGTGATTGACCTGAATAAGTAGGTACGAAAATCACATTTTCATGATTATTTCGTATTTGGTTATGTACTCGTAGGTAGTTATTGCCAAATTCAGTGCCCATGAGTATAGAACTTAACCCTAATTAGGTTCTTTTCCCCACTAGGTATAGGTATTTGCTTCGCACGGGTGCAACTTTGAAATAAAAACAAGTGCGAGTCAAACTAGCGCACCGAAGATTCCGTTCACATACTTCCATTAATATCCAATGTCAGCAGAGCTCCTTTCCACTCTCCAAAGCAAAATGTACCTACGCATTTTGTGAGCACACTGCGTTTTTAGGGTTCCGTAGCCAAAATGGCAAAAACGGAACCCTTACAGTTTCGCCATGTCTGTCTGTCTGTCTGTCCGCGACTTTGCTCAGGGACTATCAATGCTAGAAAGTTTTGCACGAATATATATGTAAATTATGCCGACAAAATGGTACAATAAAAAAATCAAAAAAAAATTTTTAGAGTACCACCCATAGACGTAAAGTGGGGGTGTTTTTTTTCCATATCCAACCTTGTAGTGTTGGGTATCGTTGGATAGGTCTTTTCAAAACCATTAGGGGGTTACTAAAACGATTTTTCGATTCAGTGATTTGTTTGCAAAATATTCAACTTAAAAGTGCAAATTTTCATTAAAATCGAGCGTCCCCCCCTCTAAAATCTAGAACCGGTGGGTGGAAAAATTTGATAAATAAATAAATAAATAAAATATCCATACAAAACACGAAATTTTTCGTAATGGCTACGGAACCCTATTTCGGGCGTGTCCGACACGCTCTTGGCCGGTTTTTTAATGGTAACTGTCATAGATAGACGGACGTAAATTAAGATTTTCAGTCTTTAATTCCTTAAACGTCCTTAAACCTGAACCTGGAAAAAAGAATACTTGGGTTTTATTAGGGGGTTGCAAGTTGCAACCAAGTCAGCCTGCATGTGACGACTCTGTTCACGAGCAAGTCTGATAATAGTAAATTGTACCACCCGAGCCGGTATGGCGACACGTCGAGGGGAAAATGGGTTTAATGCTCGAGTTTTACACTCTGCTTTTCAATTCGATGGCGAGGAAACGAAATAGCAACAGTGGAAACAATTGTTCACTTACTATGTAAGTACATTTTATTTTTCATGCATTCCTATACAATTATATTTTGTTAGTTTTATTGATTTATTTTGATTTTTAATTTTATATAAATTAAAAATGATCAAAAAATATATAGGTATAAACTTCTTTGTTTGTGGCTGTTGACACCTGATTTCCTTGGTCTTAGACGAAGATTTTATTTTATGCACTGGTGCATAAAAAGTCATTTTATGTCGCGTAGATCCAGCATAAACACGAACTTTACGAGCATGATAAAACATATCTTTGACCTCAACGGTACATACAATGTGCATGAAAAATTTTGACTAATTCATACACCGTTTCGTTTTATAGTTCCCCGTGGAGCAGGATAAGCCCCAGAGTCCCGGACTCCCTTCGTATATATGTTAATGTTGGTTAACTGAGACACGTTTTCAATTTACGGCTCATCCCTCTCTAAGTGATGTATATAAACTATGCATGGTAAATGTCAGGCAGGTAGGTATCAGGACATGCCCCCTTACCGTTCTCTAAAAAAGTTACAAACCTCTTAGAGGTAGGTACACACACTTACTGTTTCGCTTTAACCAACATCCCCCCGCCCCTGTTGTTGTCACTATACCTACTAAGTTTCTTTTCTCTTTTTGCATTTTTTGCTACCCAAGTTTGTTTAATTTTAAGTATAATCTAAAATTAGGTAGTGTACCCGAATCCCGGTCGCCAACGTGACAGGCTTTGCCTAGTGTGGGACCAACGGCAAGCAATTTGTAAAGCGATACTTTTTTTAATAAACTATTTTTATTTTACAATATTATATTTTATTTTATTTTAGGTAGATAAATGTATGTTGGGGTTAGGTTTTAAAAATGTCCATCAGAGGACAATCTTGCCAGAGTCTAGTTTTGTCGTTGTTCGTTAAAAATTAAAGGAAATGAAATTATATATATGGATGGATAAGTGCTGGCGGGGATATAAAGTGTACTTTGTCCAGCAGGGGACTCGTGTATTGAATGATTGATTATTTACTACCTATTTAATAGAGCTAAGTTAAACGACTTTGAGGAAATTATATGTATTGAGTTGAGTGTGATTTTGTATTGACACATTTGCTATTCTTACTGTCCTATCTTTTGATCCGGATATACTTATTTAAACTAAATTTTTTTTTTAATGTATGATAACTACGTAGGTACAGTCGAGTTAAACTACTTAGAAAAAAAAACGATCAAAAATATCTGACACGCTAAGGACACGCTTCTCTACGCCGTTAGCAATAGAGTCGTGTTCAAATAGTTTTGATAAAATTTTTGCTCAGAAGCTTAAGAACTCAAATGGACCTACTCCTACATAATATATTTTCTGAAAGTTAAGTAAATAGAGACCAGGGGCCAAACATCTCCGAAGGTATCTTCGACATCAACTGTCTCTACCTTTTTGTTCATAGCAAATTCGCCGATCGATACTTTCTTGCCAGATTATTTTGTAAAAGTTCTTTACATGCCTGGGTACTTATAAAAAGTCAAAGTCAAAGTAAAAATATCTTTATTCAATTCAATAAAAAAAAATACATATGGGTTTTATGGGTAGTTAAGTCAATAAGTGTAGTAATCACTAGCTTTTGCCCGCGACTCCGTCTGTGAAGTATCCGTTTATAGCTATCCCACGGATCTATGCGATTTTCCGGGATAAGAAAACTATCCTATGTCCTTTCCAGAGTCTCAGACTGTCTCCATACCAGATTTCATCTAAATCGGTACAGCATTTTAATCGTGAAGTCTACAACAGACAGACAGATAGAGACAGAGCTTCTGTCGTAATTACACTTAAGATATGAGCTTTCTTTAGTAACTAACGACATTTTGTCAACTTCATTCAACCTCTATTCTACAGGACGAAATAATTGATAGTAGGTAAGGTAAGCGTACGAGTGCTCGACACGCTAGTGCCCAATAGACGACACCCTGCTGTCATATCTATTGCTAATGACATAAGATTAAAGATGCCAACCACTACAGTGACGAGCACCTGTACGTTGACCTTATCGAAGGTAAGTACACAATTATCAAAAATCTCATAAAATTAAAGTTGACTTATGAATCAGCTAGGGTGTATGAAAAAATCAATATCCTATGCTAATATTAAAACCCCCATCCCCTCCCCATACCCCTAATGGACCACAATATTTATTATAACTCTCAAGGGTTCTTCAAAGCGATTTTGATAAAAATTGATTCCCTACTTCCCCTTCTTCTTGAGGGATGATATTAAATAATGGGGTTCCTTTTGTTGGCCGTCCTTGCATTATCGCATATAACTCTATTCATGCTTGCTTGTGAAAGGCAATGTAAAGTCATTATGTACTCCATAGCAATGGAAATGGGTCAGATATATAAAACTTTTTATGATGAGGCACCCGAATATATTCCAACGCCATTGCAGTTCCACCCAAATACAATTCGCTCAACAATATAGAATGCAGCATAGGGCCCTACAGTACAAAATGATTAAAACCGGCCAAGAGCGTGTCGGACACGCCCGAAATAGGGTTCCGTAGCCATTACGAAAAAATTTAGTAATATTTTTCTAAGGATTTCGAATTTTGTACGGAATATTGCAAGTTTAGGTATATTTGGTACCTTGCTGCTATTTACTCGTAAATTACTAACAATTCTCAATAAAACTTAACCGTTTTAGTTTTCCTTGTAAGTTTGATATACCTACTTTACTACCATCCTGTTTTTTTTTCAACTTTTTCCACCCACCGGTTTACATTTAAATCGATAGTTTTGGTAAAACTGTGTAATAAGGAAGTAATAATGCCATGCTGTGTGTACTTTGTGAGTGCGCAAGTCTCGCATCGGAAACAAGGAAAATGGACAAAATATAAGCTTTCACAGGTCAGTGGTATTTTTCGTGGAATTTTATTAATTTTCGATCTGAAAGCGTTCGTTCTGCTAATTATTTACAAATATAAGTTAGGTTACTGTTATATATACGATTAAAGAGCGCTAAGTACATTATATTACATGTAGTTGTTTCTTTAAAAAAAATATGGCTCTGTCCATTCGAGATCAATTTTGCCAGTGTCTAGTAGTTTTTGCCGTTGTACGGTAAAAAAATTCTAGAAAACGAAATATGAGAGGTAATGGTGGATGAACGATGACAGCGCGAATCATATTACCTACATGTTATGTAATTTATTCGTTTTCATTATTTCTTCTCATAGGTTAGAATAGTTAGTCAAAATTGATATCGATAAACTGTCGATATTACATAAATTATATTGTTTCAGATTTCCAGAAGTGGGTGGTCCGGTTTGGCAAAAACGGGTGGAGTTTGTTGTTCGCGGTCTCAAAGATCGTAACTGGATGCCATGGTCTTGCCGGACGACCAACGCCGACTCCACCCGAGAAGTCTGCATTTATGCCCAGGGGCCAGGCGGGACCATTTCGGACACACCACATAGTTTATGTCATTTGGTATTATACCTCTTTTTATATTTTGTTATTGTTTTATTTTACCGATTGTTTGTTTGTCTCTAATAAACTTTTTCATTTTTATTTTCATCACCCGAGAGGGGCGTCGGATCACCGTGCTCTCGCATTAGAGCATGCGGTGATGTAAAAACTCGGATCTGTCGTTGCTAAAATAAATCGCGGTATTATTCTACGCACTGCCGTCTAAGTGTGAACGTCGTAGCTCTGCTGGAACTCCGATGCAGCATGTGTCTCCGCTATCTGCAGGGCTACTACGAAACTCGAAACTCGAAGTTCGTATCGTACCGTCCCTCTCGCTCTCGTATTGAACAGTATAAGTGTCAGAGGGACCGCACGACACGAACTTCGAGTTTTGAGTTTCGTAGTAGCCCTGCTGAAGCACGACGACGAACTTACCCCTAGGCTGAAGATGAAGAATTACTGCATCGACTTGCGAAAAAAAGGCTACGAAAAAACTTCGTCTCTTGTCGTCCCGCTGACGTACTACGAACGCGCGAATTTCGTAGTAGCCCCCCTGTTCTTCTCAGTCTTTTGTGGTCACGACCCTTTACGCTACCTTACATTTCTCCTACGTCAATCCAACACGATACGAACATTTATCTTTCGAATTTCGTATTACGTTCCTGATTCAAATACAAATAATTTATGTGTCAAACATAGCCAGAGCCATATTTTTTTAAAGAAACAACAACAACAACAACAAAACTGACGTTTGACGTTTGACCAAAAAACGTACATCCTTGAAATCGGATGTCGCTTATGCATTATAGTTGACTTTTTTTAACAAATGGCAGTAGCTACATGATCGAGGAGTACAACTATAATACGGTTGACTTCAGTCATATTTGAGGCTGGTCTATGGATCTATAAAGTCTAAGGTAGGGGTGATAATGCACGACATGATAATTCGTGCACATAAGCACGGATTATCAGGCCGTGCATTATTTAAGCGTGCATTAACAAGTCGTACATTAACTACACCTTGATTAGTCAAAATACCACAAACGGGACTTATCACGCTATTATTACACAAGTAATATTTACCTCGACGTTTCGGCAACCTGAATTTGTTGAAGACGAGTTGAGACATGTTCAGGAGGTACTAAAGCGTAACGGATATGTGGTGAATAAATGGCAGCCCAGAAGGAAACGTAGAACCAGATATCCTGATGTAGCTAGACAGCCTGCATATATGCCTTATGTGAAAGGAGTGACGGACAAAGTTGGAGCCGTTTTAGGTAAGTATTCCATCAAGGTGGTGTACACGCCTTTGTCCAAAGTCGCGAGGCATATTAGGACACCCAAGGATGTCGTTCCCTTCCAAACACCGGGTGTTTATAGGGTTGATTGTAGTTGTGGTAGTTCCTATATCGGACAGACGAAAAGAACAATAGCTGAGAGGGTCAAGGAACACATTGCAGCTGTTGAAAATCGCCAGGTAAACAAGTCAGCCATAGCCGAGCATTTGTTGGAGTCAGGGCCAAACCACTGGATTGAGCTTCACAATCCCAAAATTCTGTCCACGGAACGTCATTTTTACTCAAGAATGGTACGTGCAGCGGTTGAAATAAAAAAAGCATAAGAATTTCAACCGGGACGATGGGTATAAGCTTTCATCTTCGTGGAATCCTGTTATTAATAAGTGTCGGCGTCGGGATGAATGTTCGGAGGGACGATCGGACGTTGTTAGTGTTGTGTGTCGGTGTGATAGGGTGACTAATAATGTGCCGGCACTATTAGTGATCAAGTGCGGGTAGTTCGAAGAACTCGCGCTGCTAGGCAGACTTGACACCCCACACTTCAGTCTACTCGTGACCACGGCAACTGTAACGTTGCCGAAACGTCGAGGTAAATATTACTTGTGTAATAATAGCGTGATAAGTCCCGTTTGTGGTATTTTGACTATGAGTGAGAATCACGAAAGTTTAAAACGTTATACACCTTGATTTTCTTCTAAAAACGTCAAAACGCAACTGACAAAATACAAATTATAGAGCTGTAATAGAGCTACGTGTAGAGTTAGAAAAAGTTAAATTACTGACTTAGCAAAACATAGGTACGAATATCTTATACTTAAAATAATGAATGAATTCAAAAATAAATGCAATCAACTAACTTATAATGAAAAAATATTTTTGGGGTGTCTGAGGTTTCAGTTATTTAATTAAAATCTTGTTTATTTTATTTATATAATGAATGAAAGACGGTATACCTACTATTTCTTTTTTTTATGTAATAGGCAAACAAAAGAACAAACGGTTCACCTGATGTTAAGTGACCTGATGTTAAGTGAATACCGTCGCCCATAGACATCGTAGCACCACAGCACTCACTATCGCAGCACTATCAGGACTGCAGATGCGTTGCCGGCCTTGCAAGAAATGGTACACTCGCTATTTGAAGGTAGTATCGTAGCGAGTCTTGTTATTTATACATTTGCAAGAGTGGCTTTATTCTATTGGACGAATTATACAATACAATACAATGGCTCTTTATTGTGCACCAGAAACAGTAAGCAATACAAAAAACAGGTCCACAGAAAGGTTATCAATAAGTTTGTCAATTTTCTACTGGAAGAGTACTATGCGTGGATTGGAACGCAAATTATTTAAAGAGTTGCTCAACAGATGGCGCCTCATATTTATCAACAATGCACCAATCAGAATCTGAAAAGTGTCCTAGTCCGTGACGTCATTACTTCCACGTTGGAAGTTGTTCTCAAATGTCATTCTCGCTTTTGTGTATAATTTATTGTTTGTGATGCAAAATGCATTAAATGTTATTAAATAACTTGCGACAACGCCATGGTGTGAAGCGTGTTTAAAATGAGCGTGTTCTGAACAAATATCTTTCAATTATGGTGACCCCGGAGTGGGATAACGGTGTTAAAAATGACTCAGGTTAGCGACGATTTACACGGAATATTAGAATATCTTGCAACTAACGACCACGGACTGGACATAGTGAACCCGAAAAGTGATAAAATGGATGATTTTCAGCAGGATAATTTCATCGTAAGTTATAGGTTATTCTTATTTTTATCTCTATACGGCGTATGTTGCAATCTGCGAAGTTGATAACATATCTAGAGTAGCACGGAGACCGCGGCAATGAGACGAATTTAGCGATTGATATAGGTATGAAACGAAACGCGGGTGATACGAGAGACGACCGGTGAAGTAATAGTGATCGCGAGCGCACCTCGCCTGGCAGCTTTCGTGGCTCCCACTTTTACCGTTATACTTACATTCATTTCGTTTTGGGATCGGTCGCGGCCCGCTCGCCAATAACATCGCTCTTAAACTTCAATTATCTAATTAACTTAATTAATAATAACATCATAATAGTGTTAGGGTTTTACCCTGACGCATTGTGCGCGTAAGTCATTCGTGTCGGTTCTCGCTGCAAACCCGGCGTTTTGCGTAAACAATCGTTTCACGTTGCCAGCTCGGCACCATGCGGTTGCTATCACTGCCATATGCCATTTGAATATCTTGCAGTGGACATAACTTTTCACCCGCTACAACTGGTTACTGGCCCTCGTGGATGTTGTGAGATGTTTAATTAATAATTTCTCCGCAACTTAAAAAGTTTGTGACATTTTTATGAACTAAGTGACTCAAGTTATAGTTTTGATGTTGTAATATTGTGTAGTGATGGATATGGATAAGAAACTGGACTTGATGTCCTTGTTCGAGGTAATATTTGTAATTATTTTGTTTAATATTTTTTAGATCTTACAGAAATCTTATCATGTTATTGTAGTCTCTATTTGATAACAATTAATTTTCTATTGCTAAGCATAGTTTAAACCTTCTTGACTCAAAGATTAAAGTCATGAATTTGCTCAGTTAAAATGCATGCGGGCAATTTATGTACATTTCAACTTTTCAGAAGCCACATTTACACCTTTCTCTTTCAGACTTTCAGAAGTCTAGAAAAATGAAAGTGATTGGTAACCTGTTTGCATTCTTCCACATCTTTTTAATGTTAATTTTAATTACAATGAGTCATTTAGGCTCTAATGAGAACCATTTAAATTTAAAAGTTTTAACAAAATTATTAGTAGTTTTTCTTAATTGCCTAATTACTTTAATTACTTTGTGCATATATCTCAACATTAAATTTGATTGTTTTTGTTTCTATTCTATATAATAATATATTATTGTACAATAAATGGTGTACATACACATACTTGTCATAGTGTGGGGAATTATGTAATTTTTTATTTAAAAATATAATTTGAAGGAACGGAAAGTCAGAATCGATTGTAGGTATTTATCTATCACTACTCTATCATAAAACTACATTTCATGCTTATGGTAGTAGAAGTGCATAATTCCACATTTTGTAAGTTAACTCATTTTTCAAGAATTATTTGCCCTTGTACTACTAAAGGTATGATTTACTGTGAAACATCATGATGTTCACAGTAAGCAACATCAAACACATACACACACACACATGGTAACATGTTGCTTACTGTGAAATGGTTCTTTAACAGCTAATCTATCCATTTCAGTATTGACTACAGAACGTTGAACGAGAACATGTAAAAATTATACTAGCAACAGGAAGGAAAAATAAAAGTAACTTATTATGGTATAGCTGCTCATAAAGCATTACTGTCCTACAATACAAATCAATAATAACTTTTAAGATTTTATTTATATGTGTAGTGTATGCAAGATTTTTTCAGCTGACTGACTGCACTTGTGTTTTCAACTAGCCTATATACCTACTTGCCTAGGTAGTTTGGTTATTTTACCATTAGAAAAAGGATAAACAATCTTGACCATTACTAAGACTGAAAACTGAACTTAATAAGACTATTACGGAAGAATGCTTTAAAAAAAAATAGTATTACTCATGAAACCAAAGCTATGTAAATAACCATAATGTCCTTGCTTAATTGTTACATATACAGTTGAAGGGACAGCAATATTTGGTTGTTATACACATTGGTCCTTATAAACAGTTTTGACTGTATTTGTTGTGAATTCATATTCGTGTTTTGTAAAAAAAAGATGTTGCTTAAATTTTTTCTAATGCTAAAATAAACAAAGTATAACTTCAAGTTGTTTCCACCACTAGAAGCAGCATTCATTTGACTTGCAAGATAACCCCAAATAAATTGACAAGAAACATTCCAATTTAAATAACAGTTTGTAATAAAATGTTTTGAACTTTTGTGATTTTCACTCATATCTATTTATTTATTTATTTATTTAGAAAGTACATCCACATCATGCATATTACACTTTGAGCCATATTATAAACTATTTAAAGGTACTTTATTGCGATATACATGACAATTACGGAGCACATGTCATTGACCATAAATGCGAGATGTCCATTACAATGTTTAAAATTTGGTACTTAAAAAAAAAAAATAGTCACAGATTAAAATAGAATTTGATATATCATTAATAATTACCTCAATGCTTTGACCACAGTACAGTGCTCCCGATTGTGGTAGCAGTTATGAGCTTGTAATAAGCTGATGATTTATTTAATTCTAATGAAGTTATGTAAACAAACTAGTTTGGTCAGGGTTTAGTTAGACCTTGTATCATGCAAGATAACAAATCATAGTCAGGACTCGCTAGTGTACATTGAGTTGTGAACCTATAATGTTATCAAGTGAAGGTTATTGTAGGATGCAAACTCGGTAAAGTATTTTATCACAAATCTCATGCATCTCTTTTTTTGTTACATGGAGATAAATAACAACCTGGAATGCATGTATGTTAAAAATATAAATTACAATAAATAAACTGCCTAGTGTAATGCTAGTTTTGACCCATCGCCTCTCAAGCTGGTTTCGCACCTCTTGTCAAGTTACATTTGAAATTGCTTGTTCGTTGCACAAACCTGCGAAGCAATTCAAGTGAAAATAAACTATTCTCAAAGCCGTATAAGGCAACTGCCATAAGCTGAACAATCATAAACTTTAAAGCCTCCTTATGTGTTAATGATGTCTCATGTTGTAAAATAAGTAAATAACACTTGCTGAAAAAAAGTTCAACCTGCAGTACAATTCGCAGTAAGCAATCATAGCAGGTACCTACCTGTCAATGCAATCACTGCAACATTTAGGGGCTGTTTCACCACCCATTGATTAGTCTTAACTAACGGTTAAATGTGATGCTGTCTCTATTTGTTTTGTTCAAATAGATGGAGACAGCATCACAGTTAAGTCTAATCAATGGGTGGTGAAACAGCCCCTTAGTGTGAAAAAGTTGTACTGTAAGTAAAGCTTACAAGGGTTTATTTGTAGCACAAATTTCCTTATACCTATATAAATGTAGTAAGTTTTTATACCTACTACTAGAGTAATTAAATAAAGCTACTGAATTAAGTGTAATGGTATCCATCGATCATTAGGATTAGAGATACATTACAATCTACTCATCCCTTTCACTGTTAATAGATATTATTTATTTCCTAATATTTATTAAGTATATTTTATTTATTTTAGTGATAACGTTACACCATCATCACAGAACACTCGAGTGTATTATATGTGTATATAAATACTAGCTGTAGCCCACGGGGCCGTCCGCATAGAAATATTAAAAATAGTTTACGTCCTAATCTCAAACCTACCAAATATACACAAAAAATTTAATAAAAATCGGTCACGCCGTTTCGAAGGAGTTTTGTTACAAACACTGTGACACAAGAATTTTATATATTAGATTTTAATAACTGTAACAAGTTATCATACTCATAATCTATGGATTAGAACACCCATTCCATAATACTAAAAACCATTATTTTGTTTCAGATGGACCCCTGGCAGGGTCCAGATGACCTGGAGAACATTTTCTCCCTCGAGCAAGGATCTCTAAACTTTCTGGAGGAGTCCTTGCCTGACTTCAACCTGGTTCCAGAGAATGTGTCTCAACCCTCTGCGGTGAGCAGCTCATGCTCAGACAGTGGACTTTCCAGTGATCCAGCCGAGTTGTAAGTTAATTGATTTTATTTCCTATGATATTTAGGGTTGCCATATAAACAGGACTGTCACTGTATTTAAGTATTGCATCCCATATTGTTACTTGTCCCATTAATTATCCAATATACTCATAGTAAAGTTCCTAATCTGTGCCAAAATAATGCTAGTATTTACAACATGACATTTGGCACTCCCCTAGAAGTGACACCCAGAGATCCGCAGACCTGGGACTAATAAGTCTCGTATAAGTTCCCAGCAATATGGCAACCCTAAGAAAGATGCAAGCCACAGTATCCACACAGAAGAGATTTGAGACGGGGGCGCGTCGCAGTCGCGGCGCCCCTAGAATCAGTGTTCATACTGAATGTATAGAAACTTCGCGATCCAAAGCAGACACAAGAGAGAGACGAGGCGGAGACGCGACGCTTTGACGTCTGCGCCTCTCCGCCCCGTCCGCGACGCGACGACGCGATCCTGTCCCACGTCTCTCCTGCCTGTGTAGCTTGCGCCTAATGATATTAAAACATCTTTACTAGCAGACCAGGTTTTTTAGTTTTAGTAGCGAAAAAGCAAGTTTAAAATATTGTAGTTCAATAATATGGACCTCTACAAAGTTGAACCTGAATCAATCTAATATTTTATATGGTTTTGAAATCTCCGTATTTACGGTTTCCTTATCTAATAGACTAGACAAAATAGAAAATGATGTGCTAGAAAAAAACCCGCCAATAATAAAGCAGCACTGAGCATGAGCAAGGGTAAGAAAATTAAGCACCTAATTCTACTGGTGGTTTTTTCTTCGCGCAGTGCTCTGCTTTCTTGAACTTCTCATGTAGATTCACAACCAAAACCTACAAAAAATTAAACCCCATTTAGTTTGGAGAAATCGGATGGAATGCTGAAAGTTTCTCGATGAGGGCTACAGCATAGATGTCGCTAGTATCGCTGCTTAAGTGACTAAATAAGAAACAAACAAGCTGAGATATGTGGTGCATAGGAGAAATTCGTGTCTGTACCCCTGTCCAGTGGTGGTGTAGCGGTATAGCACGTGGCACGGAATGCCGAGGACCTGGGTTCGATTCCCAGCGCTGGTCTATTTTTCTGGTTTTTCTGTGCATCTATCACACAGTTTCAGTTTGTATTTTCGATATAGGTTTTACGGGATGACCGTAAAAGTAACAAAATTTGGAGTTGAAATAAAAAATACAAAAAGACTCCAAAAACTTAAATCGGAAGTTACCAACAAAGTAAAAATAATATCTATGATATATATGAATGACTAATGCTAAGTAGTTTCAAGGACAAGTCACAAATTGAATCAGCTGGGCTGGCTGCTGTTTTTGTAATCATACTCCTTGTTTCATCATTATTTGTGACTCAGAGATTGACTCCCGTTGTTTACTAGTGTTTTGAAACGCATTTACTTTATAATTATATAATTTAGTATAGGTAAATTGTACAAATAAGGGTTCCGTTTTCGCCATTTTGGCTCCGGAACCCTAAAAATGGGGACATTTTTTAAACTATCGGAATCGATTGTTCTCTTGATTCTGAGTAGGAATAGCCATATTTTGTTCTAAAAGTGAAAAAAATAAATAAATACCTACCGATTTTATTGGTATAGAATTAGACATGGATATTTCAGTTACTTTTCTTGTAACTAATAAGTGTTCCTTATACAACCACTACATTATCGGGCATTCCCATTGAAATTTTATACCCAATGGGTGAACCTTTGTTTACGCGAGCAAACCAAACCCATGAGTAAAGCCGAGTTTGTAAGAAAAATCGTGCAAGTTGCATTACATTGCGAGGCCGTAAAGCCAGCGAGTTTGTAGTGGTCAATCGAGCGCCGCAATGTAATGCAACTTGCACGATTTTTCTTGCAAGTCTAAACTCGGCTTAAAGACTCCGTAAATGTGATGCCGTCTCCGTCTATTTGAACAAAACAAATAGAGACGGCATCACACCTAACCGCCAGTTAACACTAATCAATGGATGGTGAAACAGCCCCTTAGTGTGTAAATTTCTAGTCCTGTTTATTACGTCCATGACCCAAACAAAGTCGTTCACCCATGATGCAATCGCAATGCACAATCGTATAACTACAAAATGGTGTCCGTTAACATTCTAATCAGGACACCTAAACTAGGACATGACAATACTCTAGTGTCTGTACCAAAGTACAGTCTGTTGTGACTAAAGTGTCAATTAAATAGTCAACGTTCAAAATGGTCACCGTGATACGGTGTTGGACTATTTTTTATTTATTTTATGAATTAAAGCTTGACAATGCGTGTTGTCGAACGAAAAACAATTTTAAGCTAACTTTACATGTAGCATAGTTAAAAATTCGAGCTTAGACAAAGAAAGGAATACTAACTAGCACGTGACGTTAGGGCACACGCAAATGACAAGATTTTTTTTTAACACCTGTTAATTACTACAGGAATCGAAAGAGTTTTGCTTCCTGAACATGGGAAAATATTTATTATAATATTTATTTCTCCGTATTTAAAAAAACTACAAAAAATTGAAAAAATATATCTGAATTTGCCAACACTACCACATAATAGATACGTTTCCTTTGTCTTTTTCACCAGAAAAAGGAGCTGTCATAATTTTGAGAACGTCTACGTCAGTCAGATTTACGTGATCTTTTTTTTTTAATAGAGACTAGACAAAAGTAATGGATCTATTGTGTGGTAGTTTTGGAGTTATGCCCTTTTAGAATAAGCACATCTTAAAAATTTGTAATAAATTAATTAATAATCGTAGCGAAATTTTTAAAATATCAGCGTCTTTCTCTTTCCAGACAGAATACAGAGAACGAATCAAATTAGTCTTAGAAATATGAAATCGTGTCAAATGGCGCCATACGCGTCACAGGTTTGCAAGATACAGATAGATAGATTTTTCAAAAAATCCAAATTTGATTTTGACCGATTTTGACCGATGTCTTTTCTTTTCTTTGCTACACATTGACTGTATAGTATATATCTGTATTTTCATTATAATAAATACCATATATGGCAAATTCAGGAGTTGTCAAATATCGTATAGTAATTTAATTGATTATTTTTATTTGACCGTTTTGAACGGCTTAAGCACATACAACAATTTTAGTGTCTGTTACAGCTAAAAATAATAATTAGTAATGTACTTAAAAAAACGTGTTATTTAAATATGTGCTTTTTAAATGCGTCACACAGTGCTCGGTTGGCTAGAAAACAGTTTTGTTTGCACAAATACTAATAAGCTAGTGTTGTTTACGCAGCATATTAATTAATACAAAAAAAAATACAAAATAATTATTTGACCAAAAGAGATAACAGTATTACAACTTAGTAATCCGTCAGGCCAAATAGCTAAGCCTGTATCTTGGCCTCTGCGAGTGCGGTGCGTTTTGTTTACGCAGCATATTAATTATATCCCTATTGTGTTGCTACGGTGATTAAAAATAGGAATTATTATGTTACACGTTTCATCATCCCAGGACGTATAATTTACGTCCCACTGCTGGGCACAGGCCTCCTCTCATGATGAGATAGTTTTGGGCCGTAGTTCCCACGCGGGCCCAGTGCGGATTGGGAACTTCCAACACACAGCACGCACGCAGCACGCAGGTGGTAGAATCTTGTGCAAGGTCCGCCCGGATTGCTACCATCATCTTGCTCGCTAATCCTGCCGTGAAGCAGCAGTGCTTGCACTGTTGTGTTTCGGCGCGGAGAGTAAGACAGCCGGTGAAATTACTGGCACTTGAGGTATCCCATCTTAGGGCCTCTAGGTTGGCAACGCATCTGCAATACCCCTGGTGTTGCAGATGTTTATGGGCGGTGGTGATCCACTTGCTCGTTTTCCATCCTGTCGAATAAAAAATTAAAAAAAAGAACACCGTTGAATTGCTTCGCAGGTTTGTGCAGGTTTCCTCACGATGTTTTCCTTCACCGTAAAGCACGTGTACTGTACAATGTAATAACACGTATGTTACACGTTTAATTATACTTAATAAGTATAATGCCCAAATAATAATAATGCTTGTGCCCAAGCCCTCTTGTTCTGAGAGGAGGCCTCTGCCCTGCAGTGGGACGTATATAGGCTGGAATGATGATGATGATGATGATGAAGTATAATAAATAAGTAATTTATTTATACTTACGTAGTGAGCTTGTGGCATCAATGTGTCATGCAGCTCCTTAATCTCCAGAACACACACACACGCGTCACATAAAACTGATTATCACCACCACCGCACTACGCCGACGCGTTAGCATGGCGAGTGCTTGTGTTGCTCTAATGTTGAACTCTGGCTGTGTTCGAAACGAGTCGAGCACTGTGAAGGCGGAGGAGCATGAACACAATTTTGTTGCTTGGACGTAGTTATCGTAAGGTCGCGGGTGAGCAAGGTAGTTGTTTATAGTTCATTGATATCGACCTCCGCAAAGTAACGTCTGATTCAATAAATTACATTTCGTCGGGTAATTATCAAAAAAACATATCTATCTGTTTATTATAATTAATTATCATAATTGGGCCCGTGTGTTAACTACGGCCCAAGCTTCATTCTGAGAGGAGGCCTGTGCCCAGCAGTGGGACGTATATAGGCTGGGATGATGATGATGTCTGCCCATGATCATGATAATGGTACATGGCGTCGAATATACGAATTTAAAACACTATTTAATTACCAAATGGTAAATTTCCAGATCTAGTAACTACCTGTCTAAGATCATATTGCGTTCATCCACTATCAGGACTGATTAGTTCACCCACATGCTGTTTACCCATGTTACATAAATAGATGTAACATGTAGGTACATTGTTGACTTGACGACTTTGTATCTGTATTGTTCATCTGTTCTTTCGATCACCTTGGCTACTTAACTCATGGCTCAGGAAAGGCAGACTCTGAAACTTGTTTCGTCTCATGGTTTTTCTCAACTGTGAGTTCTTACTATTGAATAGTCTGTCATTAAGTCTGAGAAGCAGTTCAACGGCAATTTTACTGCTACTTCTCATTCTCATGTCATCTCAATTTATCTGTTGATTACATTGAAGGGTCCACGGAAAGAACATAGTCTAGTCACCTAATCAACTGTTTGAGTTATAGCGGTTTGAAAGTTAGTCAATCACGAACAATTACTATGGTTACCATTTCTTTAAAAGATCAAAAAATATATTTTATATTGTTTTCAGATTATTTAATTCAATGTTAAGTCAGAGTCAGAGTGCGGAATTTTCATGGCATTTTTTGATCTGTCATAGTGACTTCTCACTTATCAACGTCCAATATACATACATATCGATACACAACATAGAAACTAAAAAATATTAAAAGTAGAGAGATAAACAATGGGCGGCCCTAAGTTAAAGAGCGATCTCTTCCAATTAACTTTCGAGCAGTTGAAAATTTGAAATAGACATTGAACAATGAATGGATAACAATTTCTAATTTAATAATTTCAGTTCAGTTTTTTTTATTTCAATATCATGTTGAAATTCTTCTGTTGTAATGTTAACAAGTGTTCCATTAATGTCTCTATAAAATAAACAGATGTATTTTTTTCATATGTTCCGTTTTTAAACTAGGTGCTTCTTTTACATTCAAATATCCATTTGTATGCGTAATAAGAACGCTCTACATAACATCATAATAAGTTTACGAAGAATTAAATTATAAAATAACCTTTAGCTTATTTAATGAAATATTTGTACGCTTGCTTGCAAGCTGAATACAAGGACAACAGTTATATAATTATGATAAGTCCAATGTATTTTTACTGTATTCTGACAAATAAAGTTAATTTGAATTTGAATTTACGATAATCTAATTTATATCGACATCATTTAGGTAGAGTCGATAAGTGAGAAGTCACTATGACAGGTCAAAAAATGCCATGAAAATTCCGCTCTCTGGTCGTAGTACTTTGCGAGCTCTATATTTTGAGATTAAAATCTCAATTAAAAAAAACATGACTAGACATGTCCTTTCCGTGGACCCTTCAATGTGTTTGATGTAGGTAGGTAGGTACAACTAGCCGCCCGCACTGGCTTCGCTAATGATGATGAGACGAAATATATCCTGCAAGCATCCTCTGTTTAATTTTTTTGATGGAGTTACAAATTCGGTTTTTTTTACTCTAGTACCTATACAATTTTTTTTTTCAAATACTATCTTTCAAAACCCCCTGATAATTATTACGAACAGCAATGTTAAACGCTCCTTCCAAAATTTAAAGAAAATTGAAAAAAAAAAACAGATCTATTTTACTGCTCATCTCAAGTTGCAAATACTAAAACCTAGGAATGTTTTCTCAAAGCTGTAGTTAGTAGGATGATTTACTACCGCTGTAGAGAGTGCCTATATAGTTCAGCCACCGGAAAACATTTATGACTATTTCTGAACACCTTGTGGTGCCTACTTATTGCGTAACTGTTTTCAGTAGGCAAACTATGAACATTTATTACGCTATTTCGGTAGAAAAGCCTGCACAGTTGTTAGTTTTCAACCTTTTACTTATACCTAGTGGTTTGATCTATAGCTTCTCAAACTACAAATCCAGACATATCCGTACCAAATTTCAAGGCGATGCCATTAGCTGTTGAAGAGTTCCGTCCTACGCAGACGATCCTGATAGGACCACTAGTATTTCAATACCAAATTATTGTACTGTCACAAACTTACATAAATAAGCTAAATTCAAGCTCAATCGGATACGGAAGTGGTCGAACAATGGTTTGCGAATTTTGAAAGTCTCATAAAGTTAAATACTTACATACGAAGTTGCAAGTTAAGTAAAAACTTGTAAAATAGATAATGTCATTCAAAAGTTAGTTTTAAAGTTAAAAAAATGCCCTTAAATTCCACTTTTTTGCATAATTCCTGTCAATTATGTTGGCGCGGGAGGAGCCTGTGAATATTTTTGCGTCCGAGTACTGGTTCTGAGACAATGCATAATGCATAGTCTAGCTATCTATAGGTAAACCCGCCATGCAACTGCTATCGCTTACAAGACATCGAGTTCAAGGGTGCCCGTTTTAAATAAAATAGAAATATTTTGCACTAGGTACTCCACACGTTTTAACAGACGAGGTTCAGTTCGAAAAAGCATACTTTCAATGTCACACATATTTCTTACTACTGCGTTTCCGCTAGCCACGTGCTTTGTATGACAAATCGATTTTTTACGCGGTTCTTTCTAGGTATATTTTTCTAAGGTTAATTCACCAACTTTCATATTTCAAACCTTATTTTTTATTAAAACGCCACGGACACGTGCTCCGTCCGCTTTTAATGTCGCATACCTAATGTTTCCATGGAAACTAGTTTACCTACCTATTTCAAACACGAAAAACATGGTCACGATATTACGATACGCGAATGCTTATAGCAGTTTACATAAGATTATTTATTATCATTTTGTTTTTAACGATGAAATGTTACTCTAGTATCACTGGCAAATGCTATCACGAAGAGAATAAGTGACCTAAATCATGAATGTGATACCTACTATAATGTTTAATTTCACGATAATTCGTAAAGCTTTTTACGCGTATCGCAACAGTTTGTAGTATGCCAAGGATTTCAGCGTGGGCCATAATCATCTGGCAATTTCTCCTTATTTGTCCAGTTGCCACGGAACTGAAATGACTCCATTGAAACTGCGGCCATGTCCGGGAAGGCTATCTACTTTTTGCCCCTTGGTCCGTCTCAATACATCGTCGAGTTTTACTTTCATTGAATGCATTGATAAACATGTATTTCTCATTTGGCCATCGTATTTACCCTTTATGATAGTCAACTTTGCTCATTTAAACCTACTTACCTTGTTAAACAAATCAACAAAATTGATACGAACAAGAGACGTACGTACGCGTTCCCTTATCGCTGTCTTATTTTGGTCTTATGTAATATCATTTTACTTTACGAATTACATGCTCGTCTTACTCAAATACAGCTTTACCTACCAATGATGCACGTCTTTGATGAAATTATGCTTGCGTCGTGTTTATTTGTATTATGATTTTATGAGATATTTAACTGCTTATTGGTTTGCTTTATTCTTAGTCACAGTTAATGGAAAATATACCTACTAAATTATGCAAGTATTATCTAACATGTCATGCAAGCAACGCTTGATTGTCGCTAGAAGAAAACATTCCAAATAAACATAAAATGGTTTACGATAAATAATAAGGTTTCTAAGAAATTGGATTGCCATAGCTTCCTTCCTTCGAGATTAAAACACGATTCGAATCACGCAGAGCTCATTATTATCTATCTGTTCGACCGCTGTTATTATTTTTCATTCCATGGTCCCTAGGCGTTTTGAATTGCGTTTTTGACTCCAATTATTCAGTAACGAATAGTATCTACTTTCAAATGTAATTCCGCACATGAACTTCGAAAAACTCAGAGGTGCGAGCCGGGGTTCGAACCCACGATCCTCTGCTTCAGAGGCGATAGGTCAAACCACTATGCCACCACGGCTTATGATAACATTTGAAATTTACCACGAGTTTTACGGTGAAGGAAAACATCGTGAGGAAACCTGCACAAACCTGCGAAGTAATTCAATGGTGTGTGTGACGTTCCCAATCAGCACTGGGCCCGCGTGGGAACTACGGCCCAAGCCCTCTCATTATGAGAGGAGGCCTGTGCCCAGCTGTGAGACGTATATAGGCTGGGATGATGAATAGTATCTACTATCTGCATTTTGCACTCTAGTAACAGTCAGTGACTGTCCGATGCTTTCGACAGATGATTGCACTTGCTGTAGTACTATGATTTGTTAAATGGAAGCATGGTACTACAAATAATGGATTGATTCAGTCGTTACTTTGCGGAGATCTATGTCAATGAAGTACATTAATTAAGCTTGCTTCTCCACAAGAAATCTACACTACTTGTTATAAGGAAGAAGCAAGGTTAATTAAAGTTGCAGGTGGTAGGACCTTGTGCAAGGTCCGTCCGGATTGCTACCACCATCTTGCTCGCTAATCCTGCCGTGAAGCAGCAGTGCTTGCACTGTTGTGTTTCGGCGTGGAGAGTAAGATAGCCGGTGAAATTACTGGCACTTGAGGTATCCCATCTTAGGCCTCTAGGTTGGCAACGCATCTGCAATACCCTGGTGTTGCAGATGTTTATGGGCGGTGGTGATCTCTTACCATCAGGAGACCCACCTGCTCGTTTGTCATCCAGTCGAATAAAAAAAAAAAGTAGTTCCTAATACTGCAAGCCGACGTTTGAGTCCCTTCAAATATATCATTCAACATACAGCCGCAATATAACGTTGCTTTTGTTTCAGCGACTTCGAGCAGCAGCTCTCCCCTTTCCTAATCCAAAACTCCTGCGATGGAGATCTCTCCTACGCTCCAGGCCTGGAACCCACGAGCCCGGGCAACGTCCAGGACGTGGTTATCCAAGACTCGAGCGAAACCTCCAACTCCATCGATGCCTTCGACGTGCTCGATTTCGAGCAGAACGTCGTGCCAGGCTTTATCAATAAGAATACATTCCAAAATGGTGAGTTTTCCGACAGCCTTATTTACTCAAGTGCGTGGTTACGACATATTTTATAGCGCTGCGGCGTTTCTACCATTGTGGCTTATGTTTGATGTGAATGACCTTGGAACTGTTAGTGAATAGGATGAAAATCTGTAGCTAGTGGAATACATTTATACATATAATTTTGATGTTAAAGGAAGTTTCAAATAAGACCGTATTTTTTAAATTAAAAGCTCTTATTTAGTTTTGGTATGTTCAGTGCAATTACTCATTAACCACAAAATATTGCATCAGGCAGTTTCTCGATATAGAGAAGTTTCATTACACGTCAGGGTAAAAGGAACAAGTTTTACGATGTCACTACACTTCTAATTAAATTTGTTGAAATACGATTATAAAATATGAAATCTTAGGGGTGGCTTCAAGAAATGGGCAAAATTGAAGATAATTAGTATAGTTTCCATCGACAAGGCAAATAATTAAAACTATATACTACTTCACAGTAATTTAAAGTTGTAGAAAAACATCTGTCATGGTTTCGCCTGAATGTTAATCTTCCTAACGCATCAGCTCGAGCAGGGACGTTACTCTCAGTATGAAAAACGCAGACTAGTCTAATCTCATTAGTGGTGTTACTAATCGGCTTTGCAACTGTCTTAAACCAGTGCAGTATTTTATTTTTTGTCCACCTGTTTAACAAAGTAAGTAATACAAATATTCTACTAAACCGCCAGCCTTCAACTGTCTCATCTCTTATTAAATTTGTGAGTAATTGTGGCACCTGATTAAATACAGTCTCATTTATTTTGTACCTACATTTGTTTTCATCCTAGTGTCGGGCTCTTATGAGATTTCAAATTAGACAAATTTGCTACGGGATAGAGACCTGAATGAATGTTTTTGTCAAAACAAAAACAGTATCCAAATAATATCGACACAGCTCATTAAAGTTATTCAAGGACTTCTTCCCGTAGCTTACGTCTATAATGTCATTAACCTCGAATCATCAAAATCGTAAATTTTAAATGTACTCGTACTTATGAAAAAGCAATACGCGCCTGTGCTCTCTATAGATTCTTTAGACAAGCGTAGGTATGGTCAACAGCACCAGTAGGGCTACTACGAAATTCGAAAATCGAAGTTCGTATCGTGCCATCCCTCTCACTCTCGTATAAAAAATAATATTAGCGTCAGCGGGACGGTACAATACGATACGGTTCTATACGTAACAAAGCGTGCATAAATATATGATACGATTCTATTTCTAGGGTCGGTAGGACGTGTCAAACGTTGGTAAGAGGGCTTCTTAGTATCTCACATGTAAAGTTACTTTCATGATTGCAAAATAACGGTCGACTTTCATGTGAGTGATCTAGAATCGCATGAAACTTTCTTACCGTGATACCGTTGTGTAATAACAAAAAACTCGTTCACAGACAAGAATGGCCGAAAGCGTCGGCTCTCGCAAACGCCCCAAGCCGTGGTCCAGCCGAAAGTTCAAAAGCCTTCCATTAAAATATCCGCTCAGAAACCGCAGCTGGTCGTCAAATCGCAGCCTCAAAAACCTTTGAAGGTCGCTAATATTCAGGTCATCAACCCTCCGCCGAAAGTTTATTGCAAGCCGGTAGAGTCGGTCGCGCCTCAGCGTAAGGTGATCAGAGTCGCGCCTATGGCCGGGAACCCGAGGTCAATACTCCTGCCGGTCACCATAAAAGATATGAAGGATTTGAAATCTATCAAGATTATTAACGCTGCGGATTTGAAGAACGCCTCTAACATCAAGCTGGCTGCAGCTAACCTTCTCTCACAGAGCAAACGGCAAGATTTTAAAGTGGAATCGAGAAATGACTACGAATACGACAATAATAATTGCGGTAAGTGGAATTAATTGGCCGTTCGCTAATTATAAATGCGTGTGGTGAGCGATAGTTTTTTTTGCATGGATATCTTGTTGGTAATGTAGATGTTGTAAGAAAAAGTATGAATAAGAAATGAAGGAATTAAAATATTTATTCGTGCAATTACAAGGGTTATAACAAAAATCTATTAAAAAGTAACACATGAACTACTTATCATGATTATTTAGTTAGTTTTCTAGTAAAACGGTTGAGCTAAGTACCTGCTAAGGGACCCATTTGCTCTGTAGAACTGAAAACGTGAAGTAACTTCAAAATCATACCAAAAGTATCCGTTAAACAATAAAGTGGGAGCTACTCGCACTTATCAGTAGCACAGCAATGACATGTGACATCACAATCGTTTTCACCATTTCTTTCTTTCACACGGTATAAAACGAGAGCAGAAAGAGATGGTGAATTCAATTGCAAACGTTAGTGCTTTAGACAGTACGGTCTTAGGAGTAGTAGAGAGCGATCACCTCGGCTCATTGGAGCCAATTGTCTTGATTTAGTCGCGTCTTATTTTGACGATGATTTAATTGCCGACATTTGGTTGTTTTCCATGATCTTTGATTTTATGATGGCCTAACAAATAAACAGATTTATGGTAGAGTAATAAAAACACTATGAACCACCTATCAACTTTTTAACTCTGTAAGAGCTATAGTTGTGTGTGTGTCACAGAGACCGTCATTCATGAAGTGGCTCTACCTTAGTATTTAATTTAATTATCGCGATTCTAACCTCTAAGTAAACTTTATTGACACTAAAATCATATTTTTTCCTTCAATAAACGACAGAGCGACTGGCGACTTTTAATTAATGTAATGAATGACACATTGATTAAAAGGGTGATTGGTTCGTTATATTTTAGCGAGTATCATTTCCAACAGACTCCAAAAAGGAAGTACTTAGTTCGATTTTCATCGGTATTATAATTTGGTCAGATTTGTTTTTTTTTTAGAATAAATAAGTAGCTACTCCTGAAGAGTATACTATCGAACCCAACCTAACCCGTCTGGAACCTTTTTACTGAAATTGTTATAATAATGACAACCCATTGCTTCATAAGAAATATCAGAAAGTTTGTGGTTCAGAAATCAAAATGGTCACTCAGGGGAATAATAATAATAATATTCAAAATGGTTTCACTGTACATATGACATTTATCTAAATCGGTTCTGCAATTAAGATTTTATTAACATTACTATTTATGTTTCTATTTTAGAAAAGGTAATTAATTTTCGTTGTTAATTGAAGATAGATCCACTTTATGTATGAAATAGTAACGAGAAATAATGTTCGTTCCGTAAGACATTATGTATTTTACCTTATTCTTTTATTATTTATTACACAATTATGAACAGTACTATGCATGTTTATTTTCCTTGTGACGTGTTAAAGTTACCTACTTGTTTGTTTGTTATATGTAGGCAGGCTCTACAACGGAGATAAGTTATTATCAAAAACCAAATCTTGTTGATTTGAAGAGATAACTTTTACGTATTTGTCCGCCGTTTTTTATTGCGTGGTGATAATTGTTTGTAGAACCGGTTTTGAAAGTATTTTTAAAGCACTGAATCTTTTTAATAGTAAAACGGGCATCCATAACTTACGTTACACATTTAGGATGGGGGAGGGGTCAGGTTGTGACACAGGTAGAAAATAATTTCAATTTTTATTCAAAAATGGTCAAAACTTTATGGTATGGATGGCCCCCCATGTAAACCACCAACTATCTTGTAGGACATATAATTCAAAAGAGCTTACGGTTTCAACATATTATAATTATATACACGTATCTACATTATTTTATTTTATAATTTTTAATATTTAACGAAAATTTTGTCTTGGCCATTAAAATATTTTTCATCACACTTGCTCGTAAACAGTGTCGAAACATGCAGGCTACCTTGGTTGCAACCCCCCAAATAAAACCCTCGACCTTAATGTACGTGGTCGGTAAATGAATCATTGCGCGTACAAATTTTCTCGTCATGAAGTCCAAGGTCGGTAAATGAGTCAGTGCCACCACATGCACACGTACGTTGCGGCGCGTGCTGAGGGAGGTAGAGGACGGCGTTGCCAAGAGCGCAGCCTAAGGTATCGCCAATATTTGGAACAATTATATTTTTTCTTTTAGAAATATAAAATTTTACTCGCAAATGTGATGAAAAACATTGTATGTCGCACGGGCGGTACTAGAATTACGAACATCGACTCATTAAAGCCCTCGGTCTTCGACTTCGGGCTTCTAATAGACTCGTTCGTAATTCCTTATTTACCGCCCTTAAGACGCAATGTACTAAAAGGTTATAATAAAACATAAGTGCCTTGTAAGAATTGGTGTGTTAGATTTAAGGTTAATTTTAACAAAACTAGCTATAGCGCTCAAAAGCATGTATTAATATTGATTCTTTCGTTGTAATGATCTTCAATATTTATATTAGTTATTTATTATTTTTATTTTTTTTTTTTTTTTCATTTTCTGGTAATTTAATTCGACTTTGTTTTGTTCAATTTAATGTAATTTATATGAATGGAATAAATAAGTATATCACACAACTATTCCTTTGTCGGAACAGATGACTCGGCCAGCGATCGAAGCGACGATGACGACGACAAAGACACCCAAGTCAACGACGGCCGCAACGGTTATCCCCGTCTCGTTCTGACCTCCGAAGAGCGCCGGCTGCTAGCAAAGGAGGGCATCACTCTGCCAACCAGCTATCCGCTCACCAAACATGAAGAGAGAGAGCTAAAGAGGATCCGTCGTAAGATCAGGAATAAGATTTCTGCGCAGGATTCGAGGAAGCGCAAGAAGGAATATGTTGACGGGCTTGAAGACAGGTAAGATAATCTCAAACCCTTTCCATGTGTTAACCTCTCAGACCTTTCTTATTCTTTAAAAAAAATCTGGACATACCCATATTAGCATAACGATGGTCTAGTAACCCTATTTTGCACCATAAATTCCGATCATTGGACATGATCACATTATTAACTCGCACATCGGCAAGTGCAGCGTAGGACGTCCACGAATGAGATGGACGGGTGATCTGGCTAAAGCTGGAGGTTCATGGCGGATGCAGGCCGTTTTCAACCGAAGCAACTGTATGCCTATGGGGGAGGCCTTTGTCCAACATTGGACGTTCTACAGCTGACGAACTGAGCTGGACGTTCAACAAAATAATTTGGTACAAGGGACATCTATTTTCTAAAACGAATAAATTATTTGAATAAACATACGCACACGGACAGTACTAAAATATTAGATTATGTGTTATTTCCAGAAAAGGATAGTCAAAAAGAAATCGGTGGCCGATTCATTCTATAAAAAAGTCTGCTTTGCTATCAGCACCAATACAGGACAAAGCGTGTCTCAATATCTGATGCGACTCTATTTCTAGGGCCACTAGGATGTGTCAGATATTTTTGCACGCTCCGCTGTGACATATATTATTGCAGGTGAATAGGTGTTTTCGAGTGTCAACTGCCAAAGAGAATAGAATCACTAATGTCAGAGATAACAGTGGGGAAGTACTCTATTATATGGAGTTACGGAGCACTGGTGAACTCCCAAGACGCATTCCCGGGCTCCCAGCATTCATTGTTATTTGTCTGAATTGTTTTTGCATCTTCGATAACGTTGTTTACGCATGAATACATAGAAGGGTAGACAGAATTTCTAATAGGCCTACGTGTGCCTGGCGCATCCATGACTCATTCCTATTTTGCCGATAAAAACGTGGCACTGATTTATTTGTTGATCTTTAGCAAACGAATTTTGCGTCGAATTTGATCCGTTATAATATTACTTACACGCTTTCAATGTGTGCATTTGTCAAAAACGTAAATTTTCAACGCGGAGTTTTGAAGAAAATTTGAAATAATAATAACATGAAAATGAGCAGATTATATTCGTGAAATCTTCATGAAAGATGTGTGTAATAAATTACTGCAGAAATCATCTTCAGAAATAATTTATTACACACACCTCTTTTTTTGATTAAATTTAATTGTTTTGAACAATGACTAAGAAGATAAGTAATTTATGGATTTTTAGCGGTTTTTTTTTACACAATCAGTTAATATTATCACTTAGCCTCCTACTTATAATCAAGGTATAGATAATTTGACTTGATACTACACTAGTTTAGCGTAAAATAGTTATTATTATTACTAACATACAAAAACATGTTATAATTTATAACCCCTTAGCTACTATATGCATTTAAATTTAAAATGTATGCTCCAATGTGTTCCCGTGGTGTTATATTTTAACTTTAATCAAGAATGGAGGATAATTTCTAAGTACCTTGACTTTCAGGATGACTTGTCTGCAATCAATAGATTACGTTGTCCGAGCGAACTTTGTGCTTTAAAAATGTTGCCGTAACCTTTTTTCAGGGTTAACTCTCACATTGTAATCGTTACTCCTGAAGGCATTTCTAACGCGAGCAAAGTCACGGGTTAAAGCCAACCTGTAATTTAATTCATAATATATATTATTTCTTTGTCAAAAATATAAAGGATTGTTTTATTTCAGGGTTAAACAGTGCACGGCTGATAACCAAACGCTGATCCGGAGGATAAAGATTCTGCAATCGCAAAACCAGTCTCTCTCAGCACAACTGAAGAGGCTACAGGTAAAACATACTCCATAATATGAAATATCTCGGCGACGCAAAATTTGGCCCACACTACATACACATTTACCTATTACTGCCTACATTTGAGGGACAAATTTTTACCGCTTAGTACATACAATACAATAACTCTTTATTGAACACCAACACATAGTAAGCAGTACAGAAAACGCAGGTATATAGAGATTTTACAAGGTAAGCAATAGGCGGCCTTATAGCCAAAAAAAATCACATCTTTAGTGAGACAAATAGACGCATATAAGAAAAGTATAATTTCAGCCTGGAGCAGTTTTACTATCGTAAACCGGTTAGACCCTTTAGTTCTAAATACTTTTCATTTCGCTTTGGCCGGTATTAATTTTGTACCGAATCCAAAATTGTCAAATCATGTACTTAGACGATTCTCTATTTGTATTGAATTTGAATGACGGTAAAGGTATACCCTCTACTCAGTAATGCCATGCCCATAAAAACTCGAACTTCGTATGTTGCCGTCCCGCTCACGCTTATGTCATTTAATACGCGAGTGATAGGGACGGTGCGATACGAACTTTGATTTACGAGTTTCGTAGTAGCCCCTCAGGTACTGAATGTCAAGCGCATACATGACACGCAACGGCGATGGTTGGTTAGGAAACGTGCTAGTGGGCATAGCCTCATAATTTTCAATGCAAAGAATTTTAGTCTAACACGTTGCTATTACGATCATGGTACGATACGGTGTAATGGGTAAGAGACCTTAAACCACTATGTTGTTTCAGAATGTCCTGACGGGCGTGACGAGCGCCTCCGGCGGCAAATCCGCGCAGCCCGCGACGTGTCTCCTGGTGCTGCTGCTGTCAGTAGCGTTGGTGGCTCTGCCGTCTATGCGCGAGGAGCGACGCGACGCGCCCGCCGCGCCCGCGCCGCCTTCGCCCACTGTCACCAGGGCGCTGCTCTCCGCCGCCAACAGTAAGTATAAGTAGTACAAAAAGAACTGATTGCACAAAAGGAGAATGAATTAAATGAACGAGTAAATTTCGAAATCCTGCTGTCATTTCATTTCATTACACGACATGTTCTTGTGTGCGTGACCTCAACTCTGGTGGCGCTGGGTATACCCACCTTTTATCTCGCCTTTTAAGTCACACCAAAATATTCCAACAAACAACAAAGTACGCGGTATAGGGCTCAAATGAAATGATGATTCGCAAAAATTAAACATAGGCGAATGCATAAATTATTTACTTATCCCAATATCCTATTTTCAAAAAAAATGTATTTTGAATTCCTATAATATAATAATAGACCCTTTATTGTACAAAAATAAAGAAATTAACAAAATTGAGAACCGTAAATACATGTACGGCCGAAGTCACATATGATTACATTTTACTACCTTGTTGTATCACTTCGTCATCAACTTTAAAATTAACATAAGGAAAAAAGAAGAAAAAATATATTTTTGACCTCAACTATACAAACGCGAACTTAGCCATTCAACCTTTGAGAGAATGAGAGGCGCATTTAGTTAGGAACCTACAGAGTAAGTTTAAAGTCAGAAATAGTGAAAAGTACAGGATAATTCTTTAGTAAATACAATCTTGTATTTAAAGAAACCTATTAAAAGTAACGAAATAACTTTATGGGCCGTTACTAGATTACACTGCTATGGGCAACAATTTTGATACTTTAAGATGAGCCAACAATCAATTTAGTAAAATCATTCCTTAAAAAGTCGGTTCAAAATACGTTTTTTGGGTGAAATTTTTATATTTACATTGTTGTCATGCTTGCCATTCACTTACATAATTTCCGCTGAACTTTTTTCGTGACTTTAAACGGTTCTTGATTATGAAATTCTTACATAACCAACTCGAATTTCACGATTGCAAGTAGCATTTTTAAATAATGGATGCATATTAAAAGTAACTTGAGTGAAATTTAATTCCGTATAGTGCGAGAAGGCAACGCAAAAAAAAATGAATACCATTAATAAAGAAATTGAAAAAAAAATTGGATGTTACTGAAAACGAAACACTATATTTGTTACATATTTCCAAAAAAAAAACGCAATCGGAACATTCTGTATATTGAATAAAACTAGAACTGATCCTAAAATAGTTATATTCTTATATTATACGCGGTGTTTTTCTTAATTTCCGTTAATTCCGACTGTCGGTTTAGTACATTGAAAGAAACTCTCTGGTAAATAACTTTTTCGCCAAATCGAAGTACATACCTTTCCAGTCATTGTCGAAGGTCAGATTGTAAAATTCATAAACTTGACTACTGATAGACGTGACACGTAAGGAAGATCGATTTACTGCGCATAATTAACTAATTCTTGGTTATCTTTAAAACAGTAAGAGTTAGGCCACTAGAGGAATTAACTTGTTGATAACACGTTGTTTATGAAAACTTGATGGTCAAATTTCTGTTTTATAGTGATATTTACATTTTAGTTATATGCAACGCAACGCAATCACACATGGGCAAGAAATCGCTGACACGATTTTTTTTTACAGAAATGATGTTCGACGAAGCCGTAATCGACGACGGCGAGTTCAACATGGACGAGCTGATCACGTTCAACCGCCCGCACTCGGACCACGACTACCCGGTCGTGAAACCCCTCGACCGCGCACCACTCCCGGCGGCTTACGTCGACCTACCCATCGACGAAGACTGGCCGCCGAACCTCAAGAAACGCATGAAAAAACTAGAGTTCGACTACGAGGACGGAAAAGATTACCTCCCGCCCATAGTCAAGGAGGAAAACTACGAAAACGTCTACAAAATAGACGCAAAGTACGACGGCAACGAACTAGATGACAACGGATTCTTGAGCAACACCATCATGTCTACTGGGAGGAAACTGGGCGAGTTGATCGACCTTTTCCCCCCGATCCCGGTTAAAACGGAAGATATTCTTATAGAGGAGGTCTCGGATTATGATTCGCGGAATATATCAGAAGTGAAAAGCTTCGTAGTTAACGGTGTCAACGACTTTTAGGGACACGGAACGAGAGTCCTACGTAATACTTGCTAGCAAGTATTAGAGCGATTATTATTTGTACTGTATATGTGACTTTCAGCAAGTTGATGCTACATCTCTTGTTCCTTTATGTTAAATTTTGCTCTATTTTATATTCCTTTATTTTATTACGACTTTCTCTATTTTATTAAGTATGATTTTACAGTTTCAATGAAATTATTCCTTGCGTTAGTGAGATCGTATGATTTTATTTAGGCTAAGTATTATCTCGAGATGATGTATGATATTATGTAGATGAATTGAAAAAGAGTTATTTATTTAAGACTTCAAATTAATATAATGATAATAATCTTATCTTAGATTTATACTATACCTTAGATACCTATATTTTTACTTTGTTACGCTATTTTTATCTTAAGGCATTTTTTTTGTCAAATCGGTGCAATTATGTGTAGTATCTATCGCAGAAGATGGTTTTATTAGCTAGAATAAGTTCGGATCGTCTTCGATCTTAGCGTAGTTCCGTTAAATACCTACTTATGCGATTGTTTCTAGTTATTATCAAATCACCTATTGATTGGAATGTGGACGTTAGTCAGAATAAACTGTATAAGTAATTTCCATGAGTTTATTTTATCGCCCGCGTGAAATCTATTTTAATAAAATGCGATAGCTCAGTCGGTGTGCTGATAAAATGTAATCAGTCTACTTTTAATCCCCGACGCAAGCAGAGGGGTGTTATAAGTTTGACCGCTATGTGTATCTGTCTGTCTGTAGGTATGTGGCACCGTAGCTCTTAAAAGGGTGGACCGATTTGAATGTCTTTTTTATTAGAAGGCAGGTTTTCTAGCGATGGTTCTTAGATGTTTTATCAAAATCGGTTCAGCCGTTTTTGAGATATTGAGCTTTGAGTTAAATCCATATTCCACCCCATAATTAATCGGAAGAGCTATTGTCGAAGAAAGCAAAGCACATCTTGGAATACTTATTTATTATCCCTATAGATAAATTTGATGTTGTGACTCAGTAGTTATATGCCTATAATGCAAATTTTTGAAAATGTCTAAGGATAAAAATGATCCCTAAGCACTAGATGACGTTATTATGAAGTTTATCAATCCCGTCAGTGTACTTCCTGCGGTCTGCAAGTTTTCACGAAAAATTGATTTAGATAAAGAAGTGGCTACCCTCGTACAGAATAAATTGCAAGATCGCATTCTTTGCTTCGATTTCTTTTCGTAATATTCTATCTTCGATGTTAGAACTAGGCCCATGTTTAGAAATTATAAAGAATAAAACAAATATCTTATAATAAGCTTTATTTAATTATGAGTTAACAAATATTTTTCGTATTTTTGAACAGGTTGTGACCTTAACTGAATACAAGTCAAATTGCGTATGTAATGTTTACCATACATCTTACAGAAAAAATAAACACTGAGAACTGTTTCTATGAATATTAATATTTATTTTATACTTACAATAAGAATTCAATTCAGTTTAGAAAGCATCATGTATTATAATACATAAAGTTAATAACTATAGCTCAAAAAACTTCCTCTTTCGTTCGCAAGCCGACCGACTGAACATGACTTACATAGGTAAGCGAAGTTTAAATTATAATTTAAATTAACTACACAGTACATTACCGCGAGTAGCTCGACGGGCGATGGGCGCCGCCTGCTAATCCTTTCCGCGCACATATATCTACATTTTTGGTGCAACTTTCACAGTACATAATCAAATTGTTCACTTTTACATAGCGGCATACTATGTGATGTAAAAATAATGGGGTGCTTCATAACATGGTGGTTATTAATAAAGATTTTATTCAATGCGTGTTAGCCACAGATCACTGTTGACGTCTCGTCGGCTGCTCTACCAGAACTGGCAAGGCGCTAACTTTACAGGAACTCGGACTATCGGTGAAGGACAAAAGCGTTTCCAATTAAAATGTAATACATATAGCTCTGATATAGATTGTACGCTTAATGGTTTGAGCAAAAAACTGCTTTCAATTTAAACATTTGATCACAGACAAACATCTGCTCTTGTCCCATCAAATAGTATTCTCTCAGAAAAAAATCGCACCCAACATTATCATAATGAGTTCTTAATAATTAATCCAAGACAAAACAATATCCTCCCCTTAGGTCCATCAACACGATCTGCGAACCAACACTAAAACAATTTATTATGGCGCACTTTTAAAAGACGCGCGTTTTATTTGTTCGCGGGTTACAAAACACTTTACATTTTAATACCCAATCTAATTTGATTATACTATCTAGCAAATAGAAAGTAACAATTAGGTATAACTATGGTATTTATCATCATTTTTTAAGACATACATGGTTTATTACATTCGATTATATTCCAATGCTTGTACAATACGTATTAACGACCATTTAACGAGGAAATTTGTTCACAATAACCCTTGAAAATAAAACTTAATGAAGAGTTCATTTTAAAATTTCCTTTTACATATCCACAATTTTCGATAAAAATCGTATTAACTTTACTTTTTTTCTAAAAATATGAAATCGACACAACAAGATGATGGTTTAAGTTAAATCACTTAGCCAAAAATGAATAATTTCTAATGCGGGAATACAAATTTTGTGATGACTACATATCCGTGACTAATCCATACTCCTTATAAAACGTCAATGCGGTCAGCGACCTGTCGCCGCCCGCCGGCTGGGCCAGGCGGCCCTATACTATCAAGTGCAAAATTCGAACTTCGTATCTTGCCGTTCCGCTGACGCTAATATTAATTAATACGAGAAACGGACGGTACGATGCGAACTTTGATTTTAGTAGTATTCCTACAGTGCTCCTCGCAGGGCTCCGCTAACCAAGCGGCGTCGTGGCGCCGGCGCTTCACCGAAACATCGACATCTACAAATTCTTACTTCTACGCAAATCACGCACTTGTCGTTAATACTTGCCGCGTCCTGTCCAAGCAAAAATATACAAAAGTATGTCTTCCTAAGCTGTACAATTTTTACACCGTCAATGCGGCGACCGCGTCGAGTGGCCATGTCGACGTCAAGATTTACATACTTTGGAAATTTGATTCAAAATGCCTACAGTTATGGAAGACTACGAAATCATAACAATAGAGCGGTTAGTTCCAGCGCTTCTTAAAACAACGATAACTAAAACGAAATGTCGAATTTTTAACAATGCTTCGCAAGGTTCTCGTGTCGTGGAATATTTTGACAGAATGTATCGACTTAATCGAATTTAATAACCGATTATCGGAAACTTTGATTCATTTTTAATTTGAATTCGACTTACAAATGTACATGTTGAAACGTAACATAATTCAGCAGAACGTGTTGTATGATCAAGTGACGCATTTTGCGAGGAAGGAAACTTTGATTTACAACCGTTTTTCTGGCGTTTCCTTTTCCGTGTGACATCCACTCGAGCGGTCGCGGGACGCGCGCCGACGACTACTTTCCATTACCCAGACTACTCAGTCTATTCGCATTCTGACTCCATCAACTCTAAAATAAATAACGTAATGCGTAACATTTCAACAATCCACTGCGCGGTGCTACACTGGCCGTGCTCTCTATAAGCAAGATCCAAGAAGTGCAACGTTAGGAATGAGCGGCCGAGAAAACTTGAGCCGCGACCATTATATCCTATCCAAAATGATATACCGTCATAAGACTACGATTACAAAAAAGAAAACTTGCAATGATGTGAATTGACAAGAGCCCAGAGCCGCGTCTTTCGTACGCGAGGTGAAATGTTTCGATCAGTCTTGTAGGAGTTAAGCCAGTTTCGATCAGGACTTCACGCCGGGTCGGGCACACCCATTGAAACAAACTTCTTTACATACATAATTGTAATGAATTTTTACATAAATTATTGCACGTTAAATTATAGCAATTATGTCATCAAACAACCAATAACTTCCATACTGAAGAACGACATTTAGTCTGACGCGAAATCTTTACTTTTTCTCTTAATTATTGCATCAAATTGCAGTTCAAAGTTACGTCATATATTAAAACTATAATAATTAAAGAATACGAGCATAAATAATGATAGGAAAGTATGTGGCCACTATAGGAACGGAGCCAATTTAAATATTATGATAATCATACTTGTTTCTCGCACAAACTGAACTTAGTTTACAATGACTAAATAAAATTATATCCTAGAATATGCATTGACCGGCGTGATGAGTGCGGACGGCGTTGTCGTCGGTTCCGGGCGTCCGCGACCGACAAACGATTACGTCGATAACCACCGAATCACAACCTGTGTACTGGAATAGCCGGGCCGAGGTACGCCGTCCGCGACCAACAGCACGCCGCAGCAGCGAGTTCAACAACACACAAACCGAGTAGGTATAAAGTAACTCAAGATACTCTCTATGTTATGGTCTATGGTAATTCATTACTTGTGTAACAAAATCAAATACGCGTGAAACAGTGAACTCGCGGGGCCGAAGGAATCTACCTCTGCGTCACTAAACGGTACAAAGCGATAGAGGACTACCCCCTTATTCATAAAAAGTGACGAGCCCGTCATACTAATGTTTTGTCTGTCTTTCTAAGGCAAATGTCAAAGTGACAGATAAAGAAAAATGAGTGTTAAATTAATAAGTTTATGAATAATGGGCCAGTCTGTGGGTTACAACTACGACTGACGATGATGGGGATGGGGTCGTGAGTCGGGTGACGTTCGAGGGCTGGAATGGACTGTCGATGCGTGACTGGACAACACACTAAGTTATGTAAATGAGGTACTTATAGTAAATCTCACGACGCACTAGAGGGACAATTCAGTGGAAAATTAAACATAATTCGCTACGGACGGGAACACAAAATTTGAATTTTTATACCGACCGCGCCCGGCCTGCGTCGCGCCGCCTACACAGGATCAAGTATACGTAATTTGCTAGCGATTATTATATGACTTACTAGTCTTTACGGTCATAACTCATGACTTATCGGTTCGCGATGAAATACATACCTATAACAATGCTTCCGCCGATTTCGGAATGGCCGTTGGCAATTAACTACTAATAATATAATAAATATCTCTCGAAAACATTATCAAATTTGTCATTTCAAAAATTAACAGATATTGATGTAATCAATGATTAAAGTATTAAGTTAGTGTGTGGCTTGTGTAAATCTGACGGCGATGATTTTTTTCTGAGCGACAAAAATTTAATTACTTTTATTGATAATTTTCATTTTATTGCTATTGTAAACATGGAAGCTAGGCTGTAGCGTAGCGGCAGTTATCTTTAAATAATCCAAAATCTGAAGTAGTATTCCAAATCATAACCTAGCTATACACTCGGCAAATCGGGTTTCAAGGTATATTTTGCTATTCAGAATACTGTTTCAAATTGTGTTTCGAATAACATTCGTTCACTTGACCTTTACTTGTGTAACTTGAGGGCATCAAATTGAGTTATGAACAAGAAAATAGTCTGTTAGAAACATTCAAATTCTTGCGAAATTTTACTTTTTCATATTTAAAATATATCAACAACTTTGTTGATTATTTATGTAGCCCTCAGTGTTACCATAAGCTGCCTACGTCACGTGTCAGAATCGCATACAAGGTCACCCATATTACTTCAAATTACAAAGAGTCTTACTCCCACTCTGACCCTCTGTAGCATGCCAAGATGGGTAACGAAACGTCAAAAACAGTGCGCTATTTTGACTATGTCATATAAAAATGTCAACAGACATCGATTTCGAATTTAAATTTATAATCAATAATCATTCTAGAACGTAGTTTTAGTAATAATAAAACAAAAACGTCTGATAACTGTCTGGGTGACCTCAATTGGTACACAATATGCTTTTTTCCCCATCTGTAGACGTGACATAAGTTTTGAAAATAAACATCAGGTCTGAACGGTGAGCACAACCCGGTTCGTCGCTACGCACTTAAATGTAGTAAGCAATTATTGAGCAACATCGTAGCAATGCTTCTGTTATTGCCTATGAGCATTTACGTCTCTAGCGCAGATACATTGCAATGATGTTGTTTAATTGCTTGTCATGACGTGACTGAGGCATTAAAGTTTTGTTTACGCTGTCAGCCGTATAGCCACCATTTTAACCAACGATGCTTCCTAAAGACATGTCTTCGATTACCACTGAACTGGATACTGGTCAGAAACTTAAAAATTACCGAGCAACAAAAGTTGCAAGTAGTAGTATTGCAGCATAATCGCCCTATGCCATTTATTACCTTATCGCAATTCGAGTTTTCCAGTTAGCATTAGCAGCTAATGATATAACTTCATAGATTCTTGGCGGTGATACATACTTATATTTTATTATCACCTACTTAAGTATTAGCTGCTTGTATTCTTGATTGAAGATTGCGACAGTAAATGAAACGCGTCCATTAAAGATCGAGGAAAAATGATACAACTCCTATTTTAAAAGTCTACTAATAATAATTCTTTGACTACTTTACTTTGATAATTTAATTAATGATAAGACCAGAATATTTTTTTATATTGTGTGATTGATAAAAATCGCCAAAATGAAAAACAAATATATTTGCATGCATGTAACATTACATTCAACCCATTATCTGGCAAATAAAACCATTTCATTTCATTTAAAAGTTATGTACTCTAAGGGTAAAAATGACAAGTTTATTTAGAGGTACATTAATCGCGTGATGTCTTTTAAATTCAAATGTGTACAGAAAGCTACAATATATTTCCATAGCAAGCATCTGGATACGGGAAACGACATGACAGCGTCAACAAGAAACCATAAACCTTAGAAACGCCTAACGCTAAACGCCGCGAGCGAATTTCTGTCCCTATCCTTAAGACTTACGCGTAATTGGCATAGAACTTTGCTCGCGGCATATAACCTTTACGCTTACAGGTTTAGGTACAAGGCCTTGGGATCGTGCTCGCATATAAAAGTAACCCTTATAGATACATCGCGTCAGCCTCGGCCTACGTGTGTGTTCGCGTGCGAGCGTGTGAGTGCGGGCGGGGGAGGAGAGCGGGGCGCGGGCGGGTCACGCGCCGCGTCACTTGCCCGTGCGGGCGGCGCATTTTTTCTTTTTGCGTTTGAAGAAGCAGCAGCATCTGGAATAGACGGATTGCCTGTATGACGATTTACAGAGTCTGCTGGGGTACCAATTGATAGTTTAGAAATAAAATGTAATACTGTCAAAACCGTTTGCAACGACATCGAAGGGACACCAACATTTGGCCATTACGGCACGTTTAGTCCAGTGTTATTTTGGTATAGAAGATCATGTTGGGACTTTTTTCTTGGTTGTTACATGTTATCGTTATAACTGGTGTAGCTATAAACGGTTTTGACTGTATTCGCATAAAAAAAATGTGTCTATAAAGTTATGTCTAATTGTCCCTAGTAAGTAGCAGCGTCGCAGTAAACATTTTTAGGTGTCAACGCTTGGGGCTAAATTCAGACGCTAACTTATTTGTCTAATGTGTACGGCAAATGATAAACAAATGACACCAGAAAGACAAAAACATACAAAAGAAAGATAAAAGACGAAAATCAGGACATAACGAGGGTTTTCGCAGAGGCGAAATATCGCTAGATGGCGTTAGCATCGTGAGGTCCATTTGACGTTTGACTTTTGCTTGCGATTGGCTCATTTAGTTATTAAACCAATCACGAGCTAACGTCAAACGGACCTCTCGATACTAACGCCATCTAGCGATAAAATAAAAATAGCCTGTGTTAAAACCCTCATTTAGACACCAGTCTACAATGTAAAGAAATTACTGGGGTGATTGGTGAGAAATTTAGTTATTCGTTTCCATGCATAATAGCATATTCGATACAAACAATAAAAATAAAAAATCGATAAGAAACAACAAAAGTGGCATTAAAGCATTAAAGAATGTTAATAGCTTTAATACTTTAAACAAATTGCCTTAAATAAACTCCGCTGCACGTACTGAGGCTGAGTTTCCACCAGAGATATGAGAGAATGTTTGTCATGAACGCTTCATTTGCCTATCCTCGCTCCGCCGAGCAGTTTCCACTATGGCTGCGCTGAGCTAGGAGAGCTAAATGAAGTGTTTATATTAGTTCATGACAAGCACATTCACAACGTATCCTCGCATCATCTCTGGTGGAAACGCAGCCTTAAGAATCTATTGTTTATTATGTGCTGCTTGTGAATAGATTTCATTGTTAATTAATTAGTCGTCCTCAGTGTCATCTATTACACTTTATTTTCATATGAGATGCTAAGTCGCTTTTGAGTGAAGTAGAGGTGGAAACGAAAAAAAAACTTAACAGTACAAACATCTCACTTCACTCAACAGCGTGAACTAAAAATTACAGACATTAAAGAGCATGAAATTTACGACAGAGGCTGATTGGAATGGAGGAATTGTTGCTATAGGTACTCAAGTGTGCACTTCTGGACTTATCAAGCGGCATCCTCATTTAATTTCTTGCCTTTAATGTCATGTAGTCGAACCATTTGATTCCTGACACATCGTTTCACATTTAGACAGTGCGGTGTTTGTCATTTTCTGTAAAAACGTTCCAATGGTTCCTGAAAAAGCATTACGTAGAAGGCCCCCAACAAGAAGGATCGAAGATCTTATATAAAGATCGCAGGAACCAGTTGGATGCGGGCAGAGCGCAGGAACGAATGTGTCCAGCAGTGGACGTCTATTATCTTATACGATGGATGACTCATAAATAAAATGGTTCAGCAATCAACTACAAACAATGCAACTTTTTGCACAAAGTTCACTATTTGCAGTCGACTGGATAAGCGAAACTAAAAATTATAGAAAAAAGAATAAAAAAAAGGTTTTCGTACAGTTGAAACACTGACTTGGTGTCGTCGATCACGTCGACGTCGTGATTCGGCTGCGTGATCGGCGTGTTGCTATGCCCGGCCGTGGGGTCGTCCGCGCCCAACTCGCCGTTGGTCGAGCTTACCACCTGCCAAACGCAAAATCTGTCACGTGTCTTCTAAATCCGTGGTTCATGACCTCATATTATGGGGTTGTGTTACAAGACAATCGTTAAAGGTAGCTAGGGATTAAAACTCCTTTCGATTTCACTAAAAGGCAGATATCCCATATCGGCGGTGTAGAAACAAGCAACTATCGACATTTTCTCGCTCAACAAACGTAATGTTCGAAATTTGTCCGTGTAATGGTATTCTGGTTTATTATGATAATAATAACTACGAATAATAACTCGGCTAAATTACGAACAGTGGCAAGTGGCTCAACAATCCCAGTTTGGGATGAAACAGTCGTTTTTTCGCTGCCATTTTTTATTCGGACAAAACGAACAGAGATGTCATCATTGATATTTATCCCATAAAATTTATCGAAACGGGGCCTAAATGTTTCAAACCGATAACTTAGGAATGGAATTCTCTTCTGTTGTTTGTTTTACCGGATAAATTCTATTTAGGTCTATTCAAGGCCAGCGTGATTATGCTGTTATTCAAATACCTAGTGAGATTTTCCGACCTCATTTGCTCTCACGATCAGGGAAGATTGAGATTGAGAGTCAGTTTAAACACAACACAAGTAAGGTGTTTTTAGTGTGATAGTATACATACAATAGCATAGTAACTCGTCCTATTTTAGCCTGCCGTGTTGGTCATATATTATCCAAACGTAAACAGTCAAGACTTCCAATATGTTACAGCAGGAATTGTCGGCAAATTACCACTGTTCATAATTTGGCAGCGGCAAATTACCACTGTTCATAATCGGGTTTATTAATGTCAATATTTTTGACGTCCGTATTATAAGTATGTATTATTCGGCCAGATAGGGAATTTGGATGGAACACAAATTGTCTCTTAGATACCATAAAGTGATACAAAAGAAAGAAAGGATCGTAAAATAAGGAAGATCAGCAGGGAGCTGAACTTTGGTGCGGGTGACGGCATTATGACGTATAGGATGTTTTTAAAACAAAATTACAACACTGCAATGATTCTTAATAATTTAGTGGTGATGTAAATTTAAAATAAGATGTGCATAAAATATTTTATAAGGTAAGTAATCTAATTGTAACAAAAAATATTTTTCCTCGAGTAAATGAAACAATACAACAAATGTTTCGTTGGATGACAATGTATGCACAACGCTTAAGATTGCAACATCGCATCTGGATAAAAACACTGTATTTGGGTCGATCAACTTATCTTGTTTGTTATTCTGTCTCGTTGTCCAAGAGACAACAGTGACAGAGTTTTTTTAAATAACTGTTATGATATGAATATACTACTAATGTGTTTAGGAGATTGTTCATTAAATAATGGGCTTGTAACTACGACAAAACTGTACACTCTATGAATTATAACCACAGAAAACATGGAGAAACTCATAAGTGTTGTCAAGGGGACGTAACCATGGCAACGCGGTACAGGGAAAAGTTGAACGACCCATTTAGCTTGAAGTCATACGTCTGTCATCGGCATCAAAGTTACGCTCCCTGAAGATCAGATAAGAGTAAATTAAGTTTGCATTCTAGAAAAAAATAATTTAGTAGGTACGGACTTTCTATGGCTATCTTGTCATATGTTATAATGTCGGATCTCTCTGTCTAGTTGATAGATAATTTAAAACGTTCATATCTTCGTAAAAAAACCACAATGATTTGTCAAACAATAAAGATTTACTTGAACAAGTAAAAATATGCTTATATATTCTTTATTATGAACTGTACACTGTGTGTACTGTACGTGGCTTAGTATTTCCATGGTGTGACGGTACATACTTTATTCTAGCGAACGAGGTTGAGTAAATACATGCATCAAATAATACCTAATACACTGCCAGCTGTTTCAATAAAAACCTAATTCAAAGACATTCATATTTAAACCTAAATAGCACTACATACATAACTAGTCCGTATATTTAGCAAGTTAATATCGAAAAGTAAGAAATATATTTAAGACGATTTTATCTTGAATTGTAACAGTACAACAGTTGGTCGCAAATGTTAGGGCAGAAGTACCGTTTACGGCCATTTTTTGCTTAAATATATATTTGAAATAAATTTATAGTAATAAAAAATTACAAACTTGATTCGTGTCAGTATAAACTTTTGAAAACTCACTAAATATATTGTTTTAATACTATAACTTTATATATACCTAGTACTTCAAATGCCAACTGGCCAAACATGGTGTTTAAGTGGCCAAAACGGTACTTCTACCCTACATTAAAAAAAACTGGGAGTGAAATGTTAGAATCTTAAATAGGACTTGAAAATAGTCGTTGTAATACTAAGAAAACATTAGTTTAAATTAAAACTTACAAGAAAAGTATTTTTAATAATTATCATCATGTTTTAACCCTTAATAAGGTCCAATTTATTGGAGCATACTACCACAGAATAAAAAGCAGCTATCGAATACATACCTGAAAAAGAATATTTTTAAAGCTAGTCGTATTTTCAATAATTACAATGGAAATTGTGACGTATTAACATATTAATAAGGTTCAGTTTGCAACTCAACGCAAGTGGTCGCTAAATCGCCTCTACCTTATTAAGGGTTAACAGAGAGAAAACATTTCAAGCTTATAACATTAAACAATAAAAAAACAAAGCGGTTTTAATACGCATCCAAGAAACATGAGGGCGATGCATATGTAAACAAAACAGGATATCATAAACTGTAACTATAAGAAAATTCACAACATGTCATCTTGCAACCCTCATAATAATTGACACGTTAAATAAAATTTAAAGCTTTAAATAAACGTTTAGCTGCTATGCGGTTTCCAGAATAAAAGTTCTGAAGACTAAACAACAAATTGACGATTATTGAACGAAAGACGGTTCAAAAGTGTGTCTGTATAAATTAATGTAATAAGATGAAACCATACCATATGTGGTACGTTACACTAGTTAACAAATTTAATGTGTCATCATCATCATCTCAGCCGTAGGACGTCCAGTGTTGGTCATGGCCTCCCCTATACACCGCCCATCGCTTCGGTTGGCAGCGGCCTGCATCCACCGTGAAACCGCGGCTTTAACCAGGTCATCCGTTCATCTTGATAGACGTCCTACGCTTGCCAATCCGCTGTCTCCACTCGAGAACTTTTCGGCCCCAACGGCCATCTGCTCTCCGTGCTATATGGCCTGCCCATTGCCACTCCAACGAGCTAATTTGCTTGGCATGTGGGTGACCCTTGTTCTTCTACGTATCTCCTCATTTCTGATTCGATCCCGTAGAGAAACCCCAAGCATAGCTCTCTCCATAGCTCGCTGAGCAACTCAGAGCCTATTTATAAGGCATATAGTGAAGCACCACGTCTTACATTTAATGTGTAATGGTAAATAATACCCGTGGTTGTATTTTTTTTTTAATTCATCCAGTCTAAAATTGCGAAAAGGATTCGTAAATAAGAAGATATTTTTTGAATAGACTGCTGTTATGTCTGGATTTGACCAATAAAAGATGATGCAAATACTAATATATTTGATGACCGGATGGCCAAGTGTTTAGAGAACCTGAGTATGAAGCTTGAGGTGCCGGGTCTATTCCCGGCCGGGGCAGATATTTGTATGAATAATACGAATGTTTGTTCTCGGGTCTTGGCTGTTTAAGTAATGTAGCTGGTAATTAAATTAAAATCCCAGAACTCTTATTCGTGCTAAAACCATGGCTAATGTTTATGAATGAAAATTGGCCGTGCTTCAGAAAGCAGCTATTTGGTAGGATCGACTTAGCACTGAGGTCACCTTGGTTGAGTCAGAGCTCAAATGCATCTTGTTTACCATTTTTCAAGGTTCTTAGAACTGTCTGTCACTATAAAAACAACTTTTAAACCAAGACGGCTTATTGCCTAATCACAATCGTTTTCACCACTTCATTCTGTCGCACAGTATAAGACGAGAGCAGAAAGAGATGGTGAAGTCAATGAGGGCTATCGCGTATGAATTCGCCCCTAGAGGCGCTAGTGTAGCGTGAGGTCTCCGAAATGTCAAATCTCATAGTTATTGGGTGAGTTACGCGGGTTTATTTATAATTAGAATAATTTTAAGAAAATTTTGCATTACCTGAAATTAATTATGGCAATTATGCGTTACGGGGCAATGAATGTCTGTGTTTTTTGTGTTTGAGACAGTTTTGTCTTTCGGAAACTTTTTTTAAGGTGTATTAAATATGATTTTAATCTAAACTTTGTTTTCACGCCCGTAATAAGACTTTGAAAGCCACACTTAAAAACCTCACACAACAGTGGCTTCATCTAGAAAGACAAAAAAACGATAGCCCTCATTGCGAACGTCAGTGGGCAATACATAATACGGTTTTTAAAGTTGAATAGGCTGGGTTATCTGAGTAGCAATACATTGCGGGGCTATCGAACTAGTTGCAGCGTAATGGATCAGTCAAAGCCCGTAATGTATTGTTTACTCTGATGATTTTCCTCGTAAATTGAAAACCCGGCTTTAGCCTGGTGAAGAGTCAAGGAAAGGTAGCTCTCGATCACAATAGACCGGTCGTGAAGTCGACCCGACCACCTGAATACCAATGAGGATTTCTGTGATAGGCTTGTTGACGTTCGTATCGTGAAGTCCGTTTGACAACTTTGTCATGCGTCAAGTCTGTGATTGGTTAAATATTATTATTATTCCCCTCAATGGCGGCCTTAAGGCTTGGGCCAAAGTCAGTTAAATTAAAGATAAATATATTATTCTTCTTCACGTTTTACGGTGATTGTAGTTTTTGCAAAATTCCAGAAACCACGCGGAGACAACTTGCGCATTAAAAAACGTCAGACACGAGAGCAATATAGAATTTTGTGATCACTGTTCACTGTTAAGGTTAATCGCCGCATAAAACACTACCAAAATTATACTTCAACTAGCCAAAGATGCAGAAATATCAAAATTAGATATCTTCTACATCCGCCATGTTCAAATGCTATATCGAATCTCCGATTGGTTAAATAACTAAATAAGCCAATTGCAAGCTAGACTCAAACGTCAAACGGACCTCAAGACACTAACGACATCTAGCGATATTTCGCGTGTCAAGAAACCCCCATTTAAGCGTTTCTGAATGAGCACAAAGCGCCATGCAGACAGTCACACAACGATTGCCGCAAAATGTTAACAACTGACCGTGGAAACAGATCCGGGGAATTTCACATACCGAAAATGCTTATTCTTCAACAGCTAAAAAATAAATACACCAATATACATTCACAACGTACATATAAAAAAAAATGTTGCATGTACTAAGACCACAGTAAAAGCATGCATGAAATAAAATAAATGATTTACCTACACTGTAAATAAATCGCTTTACGAAAAAAATGGGTCTATACTACGGTTACACTGTTTATTAATTTTTGTGCAACCTTTCAATATTTGTTTCATTCATAATGTGATTCTGAATTTACTTTTAATATTTAAAAGGTTGTATTTATGTTTTACTGTAATTACTAATAGTTCTAATGTAAAGCAAAATCTCAATGGACAACTTGCTGTTTTTTGAACTTTTTTTTAAATGTATGCGATACAATCGAGTTCACATGTCGGAAATAAACAAACAACATTTGACAAATATACACGCGTATTATTTATATATCATTTGGTATTAAAACACACTACCGCTGAGGTATAACTGCAAATATGCAATACGGAAATCGTCTAGGATAGAGCAAATCCGCGTAACTAGCATTGCATAATTCCGCATATCTGACCAATTAGCCAATTTCCAATCTTTAATCCAAATTCGTTGAAATAAACATGAAGTTAAAACCATCCCCTGTAAAACTACACGTAGTGCAGATACGCATACGTATTTTCGTATGGTAGTTAAGCGGATTTGCACTTTCCCCGACGATGTTCATATTGCACATTTGTGTCATGCAAGTGATTGACGTGTTCTCATTTATGTGATTTTGGCATTGTAAAAAGTTCGGGGCATTTTAAATCAGAAAATGGGTGACAGCGGAAAAATCAGCCCATGACATCATTGGACATTGCTTGCTGATTAATATTAACAATTGTACCGCGGGGGCTAGAGTTATCTATCATACCTCGGGATTAGTCCAGGGATTTCATGATTTTTAGGATTTAAGTTTTAGAAAACTTATGATTTTTGTTTTTTAAATAAAATAGGGTAGACGGTACAGTAGCAGAGAACAGTTTAAAAAAAACGATCAATAATGTTAGATTTTTGTAAAAAAAAAACAGGACTTAGGGACTGCTCAATTTTCCATCTGGCAACATTAATCTCGTCAAGGCTCTCGTCTTGACACTGCCTTCTTAGCTCTGTCCTCAGTCTTTCTGTGTTTATCTATTTTATTTCCTAATTTCTTATCCTTTTTCTCCCATTACGCCCCCCTTTTCCTTTCCTTATTGACAATTTATATTGCTATTTTGTCATAAATTGTATAAGTATTGCATGTATGTATTTATATACTTGTATCATTTGTATTTAATTTAATATTATTGATTTTTTGTTTGTTTTATTTTCTGTTTCTGTTTCCGCCACCTATTTTGTAACACATAATTTCTTGGTCCCAAATGGTTGTCTGGAAGAGATCGCTTTTAAGCGATAAGACCGCCTATTGTCTACCCTGAATCTAAGTTTATTTGTACTGCTTTATGGTGTGCAATAAAGAATATTTGTATTGTTTTGTATTGTATTGTATTAACGAACAGAAGTAAGCCATACAGGTGAAGCTCGATCATAATAATAAAGCGATAGCATTGTTCGTCATTAGCTTTATTATTTTTATCACAACCTCTGATAGAAAAAGGTAACGCTCGTGATCCGTGTATATTCTAAACGTTGGATGTATATTTGTGTAGTAAAACGGGACTCTAACGCGCAAAAAGCATGTAATTCCTCTACATCTATATAAATATGAGTAAAAATCGCGTAATTCAAAAACAATATTGGCTTGTGTTAGATGATAGTGAACTTGAATGTACCTGTAGATTCCAAAGTTCTAGTCAAATTACAGCAGAGTCCCGCTCTAATCAAAATCCATAAAACATATTAAATTCCTGTCCATCTGTCAGTCTGTTTACTAAGCACAACAGCAATTTATTGGGTAATACATCTCAAGAGAACATGGATTTATCAGTATAATAACATGAGGCTATCAACATGTAGCAAAACCCAAATCAAAAATGAAAGGACACTCCTTTTAAAGTTTTGCTGACTTTACATAGTGCTTTGAACGCATAGAAGAATTCCGCATTTTGAGAAATTCACTTAGTGTGTGTGTTTCGCTTGTGTTACTTCATAATAAATAACACAGTAACATATGACGTTACTGTGTTACTTCATAGTAACACTGTAAAGTTTTATGCGTTTAAGAAACCTGGTGCAAGTTAAGTCAACGCTAATGCACTAAGCGAAGTCCGGAAGCGGTAGTTCGGATAAATCCCGGCAATGAGTGCGTTCAAAAATATCTCTCCATAATTTGAGTTAAGCCACCATTTGACAGCCTCATATCCCCAATTACCAGCCAAGCCGTCAAAGTTCTATTCTCACCTGTACGGAACCATGTCTGTCGGCGGGCGTAAGGTGCCCAGTAGTTAGAGGGGTCGCCTTCCCACTGTGGGGCCAGTTGCCCCCAGTGTTGGCTGTGCCGCCGGTACCGCTGTCCTTCACTGCCCCCTGCGACATTACATGCATTTATTAGAATTGTGAAGGAAGAGTGAAAAGTAGCCTTTCGATAAACGTCTCCATACAGGTTTCTATCGTCTAAACGTTTGCCAATTTTGACAAATTTTTGATGCTCCCAGTAAACACAATTAGTCAAAATCAGTTTACATTTAGAGAATGGAAACTGGTATTGCCGCTTTTATGAAAAGCCGTGTATACAGTTATCTTAAGATGGAACATCTAGCAAAGCAGCTCCGACCTCAGTGACGCGACAGAGCTATAGTAAAAAGTTAAGCTTTATCTCACGGGTTTGCTCACGTGGGATAATAAAATTGGCTAGCTCTATCTATGTGTAGACAATGATGCTGCCGCGCCATCTCTGTCACTCTTTTAATTTATTTTTTTACTACGTGTTAGTAGCATAAAAAAATATTTGGTCGAACTTAAGTAGGTACACTGGCCATCAAAATGCCATGTAATACCTAAAAAAAAAACATAGCTCTTCTTTTATAAGAAAGTAAACACGTATTTTATACAATAAATTAATAACAATAAGGGGCTGTTTCACCATCCATTGATTAGCGTTAACCGACGGTTAAATGTGATGCCGTCTCCGTCTATTCGAACAAAACAAATAGAGACGGCATCACACCTAACCGCCAGTTAACACTATTCAATGGATGGTGAAACAGCCCCTAACTGTTGTTATAAACGTGGGGTAATAACTAAAGAAGTACAAAAATATCTTTTACTGTACGCCTTTGCCAAATTGCAAAGCAGTTCGTTGGCAAATAGTGTAGAACTTTCACTTGCTATATTAATATTTAAGAACTATCGTAAACCGTTTCCGGCACGAAAGATATATTTCGGTAGAACCCTGTAAGTACTATCGCTCTGTTACAGCGACATCGACGCCAGAGCCAATTTGATCGAAATTTCACCTTAAGACTTCAATTTGTAGGTATATGGTCTGTGTTTTGTTATCAATTGCGAGATGGAAAGATTTTAATGATTCAAGTTTTGAACTTGAAAGTTCGTTTGTTCGTTCAGCTACTTTACAGTGCTACAGTCGAATTCATAAACTTGCGAGCAAAAATTTTATCAAAAATATCTGAACACGACTCTATTGTCAACGGCGTAGTAGGCGTGTTCAGATATTTTTAACCAAATTTTTCTCACAAGTTTATGAACTCGACTGTACAAATAACAATTAACTTTATGATTTATTTACCTCCATCTTCTTTTTATTCACTTTATTCAAAAGATAAAAAAACTACATTGATCCTTCATCTTCTAAAGCTTTGATACCAAAACACAGACATATTTGTTAGTCACTAAGGAACATGTAAACAATTCTGAGCTAAGTACTTATGTTTTCAGAATCTTAACAGTAATGAACCTAGGAATAAAATGAGGAATACACAGGGACACACTGTTAGGTCCTAGCTATATAGATACAGTAGGTAAGTTTTAAATAATTCACAAAAAGGTGTTCGAACAGGATTGTAAAAGACCTTAGTATTAACAAGTGTTTGTCTGCATAAGGGAAAACATTTGAGTCGTTTTGAACGTGTACTTTGCTAGTTTATTATGAAAATAATTTAAATTTTTTACTATTTTATTCATTAACCTAGATTTCAAACATATTTCTTTAGAGTTTGTAAATACCAGGGTCAAATTTTCGATATAAACATAATCAATCAAAATTTCAAACTAAAATGGCATTTTGTCTAATTGGAGCAACCTCAAATCAAATACTTATTTAAATTAATTTCAAAACTACCTTAACTTTATATTAACCAACTATGAAAATTATGAACTTCAAATCAAAACTATTCAACAAGGAATGTTTCGAAGAACAAAACATTGGGGCAATTGAACATTCTATCAATATGCAGCTATACACTCAAGCACTGAACACAACACAAGTTGAAGTAGAACGGGTACCGTATCGGTAGAAGCATTATCGAAATCCACACAAGAACACGAACTGAGGTTTTATTGTTTAACGCACGCTGTCCCAAACGCATACATTCACCATTCTTTTTGTAACTTCTTACGCTGTTTAGCAGAAAGAATTGACGAATGTGATTGCAATTGGGGCGTGCGGGTATTAGACAATAATCCTGCTGGTTAGGGACTAGCAAAACCTAGAAGCACCAAGCACAGTCATCTTCGTAGCGAATTCTGTTTAATACTTAAATAAATAATGATAAATTTCATTAAATACGCTCATCTATTCATTCTTTTTGAAATGACCGTAAATGGGGTACTTAGATTTCATAAAATCGATGCCAGTTTGATAGTTTGTGAGCATAATTCATTGCTCGTTCATAAATTAATGTCGCAGATAAATAATAATAAATAAATAAATATTATGGGACACTTGACACCAATTGACCTAGTCCCAAACTAAGCAAAGCTTGTACTAGGGATACTAGGCAACGGATAAACATACTTATATAGATAATTACATACTTAAATACATATTAAACATCCAAGACCCGAAAACAAATATTCGTATTATTCATACAAATATCTGCCCCGGCCGGGAATCGAACCCGGGACCTCAAGCTTCGTAGTCAGGTTCTCTAACCACTGGGCCATCCGGTCGTCTATAACTATATGTAAGTGTCTATAACTATAGGTAAATGTGATGCCTTTTCTATTTATTCGGACAAAACAAACAGAGACGGCATCACAGATTACCTGTCACATAAAATTTGTGAAATGAGTGGTAAAACAGGGGGTGAATTTGGTATGAAATCTATTTCACATAAAGTCGCAAACATCAGTAAAAAAGAGTAATTTCGTCAAGAAACTAGTACTTTAACCTGACCCGGTAGTAGTCATCCCGTTTAATGGTACCTACCTACTTATAAATATTTGAATCAAATCATTTCTGTGTTGATGATTCCAGGTTATAAAAAAGATACTTGAAGGTTCGAACACAAATGCAAACTAAATCGTTTACCGTTTCGAATGATGCAGCGTATGTTTTAATATTCACAAAGCCACATCGATGACTGTGAATCGCTAATGTACATTAATTGTGGATGAAATTAAAACAGATGACAGCTGAGGCAAACGGCAAGGGGCTAAACAACAAGGTAAGGAGCAAACCTCTCCGGAGATGAGCGCAGCCTCATCGTCCTCAACCAAACCAATCATATAATCACATAAATCATCCTGCATCGACAAAAATATTGTGTCAGATATCGTCATATACACCCCCATAGTAATGTTAAGGCCTAGAATAGCTACAGAATTCTTGGTGACTCGGGAGCAACTTAAACAAATGTCTGGATCACAAGAGTATTATATACCGCATTAAAATTCATATTTTAAGTCTGAAAGTTGATGAATTTTATTTTTCATCGAGCTCTAGTGATTTCTATAACCCTCCATGGGGCAGTGGGGTAAATAATAAATAATATGGACATAAAACTGTTGCCATTAATGTCATAATGGGGTATTTAACATTGACGAGCAACTTAAAAAAAAGCTTAAACAAATCTTTCGAACAGAATCAGTGCCATTGGGAAATTTTAAGATGCTGTAGGTATAATTACTACAGTTATTTCACGTTCAATGAATCCAACATAAACATAATATTTTTATTGTACGTTATATGTAGGTACATGTATTAATAATGTGAATTTCTGTCCACCATACGCGGTAATACAGCTTAGAAGTACAAGAAATGCCAAAAACCTTATAAAACTTAAAAAAAAAATGCTAAATGCATGTTAATGTGTTGTTTACCTTAAAAGGTGGATGAACACGGTTCGGCGATACTACAATTTCGTGGCCCGTCTGAATGGAGCCCACAGGCGTAGACTGAAATCAAAGTTTAACACATTATCAACACCACGAAAAACTACGTACTTCATTCAAAGATGCGTTGTCATTTTTAAACATAAAGTAGGTCTACATCGATTCACGTGAGGCGTAAGAAGGTGTAACATCACACTTAACAAATTTAAGAATCCGATCCTTTAGCAAAATATATTATAACAGTTTTATATGACTGTTGATTAAAAATAGCAACGCTATACAACTAAGAGCTATAAACCTGTTTATTTTTCTAAATTTCGTAACTTTATACACATCGAACAATCTGAGCTCTTAGCTGTTCTAGTTACCACATCCTACCACTAACTAAATGGCATTTCTATACAAGTGCTTAATCTAATCAGTAGTAGGCTATAGAGACTAGTAACAAAATCCTTCACCACTAACCTTGTCAGATTTAGTTCTAACGACATTTGAGGGTGGAGCGTTCCGCAAGATTCGCATCACGTCAATGTTCGCGGGCTGACGACGATAAAAGCGGAAAGCATGCAGCATGCAACATCCCAAATTAATTAAGCTTACCCACTGACAGCGGTGGCGGAGCGGTGCGGCGTGGTTCAGAGGCGGTACCAGTTGTAATATTCGAGCTAACATGAAAGAGTCCACATAGCATACCACGCCACGCTTATTTGCCGCGCGGTTTTCTGTGTGAGCTCGAATATTACAACCGATACCGCCTTCGCGCCGCGCCGCACCGCTCCGCCACCGCTGTCAGTGGGTTTCAAGCTTCAGGCGAACGTTATTATGCATAACAAACCAAAGTTCACACGGCGGATGCATAAAACATTCCAATTCTCAATTGATTATAGTTTGTAGTAGACAAAGACAAAAGCTACACAAAAACACAAAGTATAAAGATGATAAGCTTTATTAACAAAAATAATAAATACCTATGCAATTTCTAATAACAGGGAAATTAAGGAGGTTAACAGATGCATGTATTACGTCGCATTATTACGTTCAGTTACAATGTTCTATAGTGAAAAAGGTGGTAGGAAAGGTATTTTGTAAATGTGAAATTAGCACAATACGAATTTAAGGATTTACTAGCAAATATTTAATTAGTAGGAACGATTGCTCAGTGCAGATGTGCAAATAATACTGCACTTATTCCACATAATTAGTCATAATAATAAAATAATCCAAATGCATTGTCGTCAGCATAATAAACGTAATAAAATTAATAGTGGGTTAGTTTTAAATGACGTATTATTTGCACATTAACATTGGACTGCAAATAAAAGAGTGGCAAGAAAAAAGTACTGGCATTCAGTTTTAAAATAACAGAAATAATAACAAGCTTCAACAGAACAGAAGATGCTACTGAAGTAAGAAAATTATTGTTAATTTACATATTGTATGAGTATGACTCCAGCAATCTCCAGTATCTTAAAATATACAGAGTGCAAAAGAACCCGTAAATTTTTAAGTACTTTTTATGTAAGTTAGATTCTAGGCTAAAATCGCTACCTAAAGCATGAATCTTAGGGGCAATACAATCTAGAAACATAATATAAATACAAGGCTGATTTGGATACCTATAGTATTAGCCATACATTTTATGTGCGTGAAAGCCAAGTCATTATAAATAATAAATAACTTTTTAAAGCGTCAATAGGTTTGTTTTGTGCTATGATGATACAATAAGTATATAGCTCTACCCTCAAATCCTGCTACATAAAAGTATGCGTACCGGAAAAGACTTAGGCGGAATTCTAGCAATTCGTTACATTTGTACAGTACTTAATATTATTTTTTGTGTTTTTTTAACCCTGTTTTTAAAAGGAACTATTGCGTTACGATTTTTTTTACTCAACGACGATAATAAACAAGCGCAACGTTGATATTGTTTGATTCTGTGTCCATAGAAGTAAAATTTTAAAACTACCCTGCAACATGTATTAAATATCCATCTCTCCTTTGTGCGTGGAAAATGGAAATTGGTTCCCTGGGGTGGATTTTTCAAAAGTTGGGATGGACACTATTTTCTGTAAAGTTCAAATTAAATTCTTTCAAAAACAGAGCTATTTTAAAAGTAATAACTTTTCATAAGGGACTTATTTACGACTTAATAGTTTTGAGAGCTAACTAGTTCAAGTAAAATTAATGTAAGTAGTGTGTATGAAAGTTCATTATAGGGTTAATTGAGAAAAAAAAATATCAGTTCATCATTAGTCGTCACGCGAATCATCTATAGTTAAACAGTGTCATGGAAACATTTCATTTGATGAAATGATGACTATTTCAGTCCTAAAACTAGAGTGGAATTAACTCCCTTCGAAAAGTTATTCCTTTGCACATTGGATCTTTATAATGTACATCTCGCTAACGCGTAAGCATTATATGAGTGAAGAATAGGTTAACACGTTACTGTCATACATTATAATGTCATAACTTAGCCGCAGTTAACAGAATATCGGCTGACGTTTTAAATACACATGCTCAATAATATTTATTGTATGTATTGCACGTGCTAGTAATGAATAAGTCAAATATCAAGTTTGTTTGAATCGACCACTTTATACAGGTTGTCCTTAAATTATTAGGGATAAAATTTCAGCAGATAGTTGGGTAACTTTGACGAAACGCCCTTACTGTTCTTTTTTGGATTTTTTATTTCGGCCGACACATGAAGACTTTACAAGTGTACGGCGTCAAATGGCGGAATACTAAACTTTGAATCAACAATTCGGATAAAAAACCTTTACATTGATATTGAGTCAAACTAACTCTACAAACTGCTTAAATATTCCGAAATACTTAATGACACGCTGTAAGAGTACATTATTAAACGTTACTATTGAGCATGTGTATACTACACCCTAATGTTTCGTATCAAGCCAGTGACGTAACGACGACGGGCATAAGCTTACGAAATTTCGGACAGCGACGTTTAAAATGACCACAGGCTAATTATAACCAGGTAAGAAGGATTAAATCAATCTGTAACAAACTATTAATCATTTCACGCATTCAGTGCCGGCAATGTATAAATGCGATGATTTTCAACGCACATGTGAGCTAGCGGCATCATTCGAATTTTGTCAGACAGCCAGGCCAGCAGTAAATGCGTTAACGACCACACTAAGATTGTACATTGATTTAATCGAACATTATTTTGTTATAAAAATATGTGCAAAAAGGCCTTTGCACATACAAGCGGTTAGTAAAGAAGATGCATATTTATGTGTAAATATATTGAAGAAAAAAAAAAGAAAAAAAGTATTTTCTTACTTTCTTTTTTTCAACATTAGGAAAAAGGCAAGCAATCTTGACCTGTCTTTTAAGAGGTAGCCAGATGAGATTGCGAGATTGTAATTGTTCTTCAATTTGGTCTAACCATTTTTTTTAGCTAAAATCCGTATAAATTCCTTCAACTTTAATCAAAAGTGAATATTGATCTACATTTCAATTGGGTGTCCGCGCAGGCGACGCGCGGTGATCGCCTTTTGGCCATCGGACTGGGAACCTGTGCCATTCGACTCGACGCGTGCGCAATTATTCTTAGAATTTTAATCCTACGATTTTAACTAATGAATAGTGTTTTTTCAGTTTAAAAATAAAGTGAACAATTATTTTATTATATTCGTGATTGGGCACTGTTTACTTTAATGTTATGAGTGAGCGAATGGACGCAATAATATGTTTTAAGTTGTAAGGTAACAACAAGGAATGGGAGTCGAGGAAGTTAAAAAGTTCCAGGTCGTTCAATTAGGGGACAGCCTTATCTGAAAAGCTTTGCTTTTTAATAGTTAATAACTGTTACTTGTAAAACCATAACTCTTTTAAAGTTTAAATTATAAGACAGGTCGAGATTGTTAATCTGGTTTCAAATGTTTAAAACCTTCAGAATTTGACTAATAATTTCGAGATTAGATAGTTACCAACTAAATCATATACTAACATAGTATACTAGAAGTAGACAGACAGCGTGTGATTTGTCATAAGAAGTGACCTACGTCGCAATGATGAACTATGTCACAATTTTACTAATGATCGCGATCATAACTGCCACTTCAATTTATATCCCCACTGAACCATATGAAGCCATTAATGCGTTGTTACAGTGAGTTTATTCTGCATTTACGGCAGTCAGATCAACATCAACAGAAGAAAAAGGCAACATTTACAGCTATCGAATATAACGTTTAGTCCATACCATATGCGATTTGATAAACTTATCTTTTTAAGATCTTCCATCATTTGCAAGACTACTAGAACCAAAACTGATAGCGAAGATCACAACCAGGCTCTTAGTTCAATGAAGAATTAAATTTTTATTATTAGCTTTTGCCCGCTTGTAGAAAATTATTAACTTGGTTAAGATGATTTTTGGAGTAAAATGGTAGCCAATGTGTAACAGTCGAGGTAGGAATAATCTCCATTTTAAATTTGATCTAAATTCGTCCGGTTGTTTAGTCATGAAGACAAACATACTCACACATACCATCACAAACTTTCACATTTGGTAAGAAAAAACTTTACGCATTTTATACGTTTTATTAAATACGAGGAAAATCCTGATTATTACGCGTTCTTATTATTATAAAAGAACCAACATTCTTATGACAGTAAGATATACACGGTTCCTTATGGCCGTTAAGAGTTCCGCCTCTAGTAGTATTTGCTTTTATCGCTAGCACAGTCAAGTGCATCAGTGACCCTATAGAAAAGCACGCATCTATAGCATATGAAGGACTAAGCGATATAACCGTGGCCGTAATCGTTCGATGCTACCTTTCCATCTAACCGCTTGCATGCGAATCTAAGCGCACGTTTTTAATCTAATTGACGGAGTTGTTTACCATGGTCTTGCCGGTCCAGTCAAACTCGCCATCGTCGACGTAGCCGCGCCGGTCGAACAGGTCGCGGAACATGCGACGCAGCTGATCATAGTCGGGGGTTTCGAAGAAGTCCAGTCTGCGCACATAGCGGAGGTACGTCGCCAGCTCTTCCGGGTGCCCTTCGCAAAGCACCTGGAATGACACAAGTTTGTTTTTAGAACTTTTTTCATGTATTTATCCGGCTACAAGGACCATGTTTGGAGAAACATTTGCTGCGGGTGATTTTTTTTGAATAAAACTCTCCAGTACCTAAAAAACAACATTTTAGGTCGAGGAGCATAAGGGTTCAGTCTGAGTCGCTATTTGGTGCCAAATAAATTGAAATATACATATAAATTTCTTTATTCCGCGACTTCGTTCTGAATGCACTCAATGGATTTAGACAGAACGAGCAGTACTTACTACCTACCGCACCAGAAGTGTGCATTGACGATAATAGACTACGACTCGGCTTGAGTATTTCTATATGCGCGTATGCTTGTCTTCGTGTCATTAAAAGGAAAAAAACGATGATTACAATAAGTGGCAATGATTCAGTGGTAATATCTGGATTACGTATTATCGAAGGGATCTTCATTCAACGTCTAAGTTCCGAAGGCGATAAAGCGATCACGCTTATATGCATACAATACATGATAAAAACAAGTGGATGGTGACTATTCAACTCTCCAATCGTACTCTATAGTATTTAATGTGTTTGCAAATCTTACCTCAATGGGCGTCGCTCGCTTAGTATCGCCAATTTTTTGGTATCTTTCTTTAAGTGTATCAGCTTTTAAACCCTGCCAGGGTAAGGAACCACGTAAAAAATACATAAACATATGCCCGAGAGCCTCTAAGTCGTCGCGTCTAGATTGTTCTGAAAAACGCAAAAAGTTTTTATTATGAAACTTAAATATTTAGAATTATATGATCTTTCGATGAAAACTATATGCAATAAGTACTCTATACAGCTTAGCTAGCTTAACCTCTTTGTTTATGAAAGTTATAAGCCTAATTGCTATTTTTTTTTGTCTGTCAAAATGACAGAGAAAATAATGTTTTACTAGCAAAAGATTAACAGGCTTGAATAAAGGGTTTCGAGGCTACGGATTTAATATCAAAACAGCCAAGATATGTTTGTATTCCTCAGAGGATAAACCCAATTAAGACGAATCAACCTCCTATAGAATCCGCCATCAAGTTACGCTACGTAAGTTACGGGAAACGTTGGTTTACCTTTTCCTAAATGTGTATTTATTGACATGTATCTTGCGGTCCCCGTGAGTGACTTATGCTCCCGATATGGGATATGTTTGTTTGTCTCTAAGTCTATATATTCTTTGGCCAAACCAAAATCTGTAACAAGAAGGAATGGTTAGACAAAAACGCTAATCATGACTGTGCATTCATATGCAAATATGGTGAAGTAATATACTTCAACCGCAAGCCTCACTAGGTTGGCTAGCAGATAATATTACTTTGCTCAATGCTCTTATATCTCGTTACCTAACGATACGGACAACGCAAAAGCAAAACACGAGTAAACTAGAACTTTGTTGTTGCGGTCAAGAAATCGAAAAGGTACCGAAGCGTTGGATTAGAATATTATGTCCTGCTTTTTGTCGCCATTTGATTTTTACTTACCAATGATGTGAATGATTTTTTCCCTTTTAGTTGCAGTTCTACCTATTAAAAAATTCTCTGGTTTCACATCTCGGTATATTAGGTGTCTCGTGTGGACATACTCGATACGATGTAACTGAAACACGTAGACAATTAGTGACTAACGTTTCCAATTAGTCGTCAGTATCGTTGAAGATAGATGAAAGATAATAATTTGCATAATAACAAGTTGCTGGTATTCTGGTATATTGTTCTGGCTTTGATGAAGCGTCTCAGTTTATATTGTTCGAGAGAAAGTAAGCATCTGGAGTAACTTTACATGTTTTACGCGTAACGAAAGTGCTTTCACGGCAATTAAAATAAAGTTTATTTGTTTTTATGAGATTGCATTTACTTACCAGCTGCATAGCGATCATTAAGACAGTCTTAAGAGAGAACCGGCGGCCGCAGAGGTCAAAAAGGTCTTCGAGTGAAGGCCCAAGCAGTTCCATCACTAGGGCGTTGTATTTACCGCAAGGGCCGAAGTAGTAGACCTCAGGAATGCCTTCCGCCGTCGACGGCGCTACAGGATTCACGGGAATTGGGGAAGGAGGGAGAAAGAAAGAACAAATATTCAGTACTCACGTTGTTACATACGAGCATTGCTCTCGCTTGCACCGTTCTTATGACCCTTTTAAGTTGTTGTTGACACAACACCGCTGATTTAATTTAGAGGTCTGCGAGAGCATTGCTTCGGTTTACAAAGATGTACACACAACTGGCTAGTAAAACAAATGAGCCGCGTCTACAGACCGTTACAACAACCATGACCACGGCTTGCTAGCCCTCGCAACCGTTGCCCAAACAGTGTTCCCTACGGTGTTGTGCCAAGTTATCTATCTACGGGACACAGGTCGCTCGCACTTACTAGCTGCATAGCGATCATGAGAACCGTCTTCAGCCTGAACCTTCGGCCGCAATGAACGAACAGGTCCTCGAGCGAGGGACCTAACAACTCCATGACCATAGCGTTGTAGCGGCCGCCACAAGTTCCAAGATAATACACTTTTGGTACGCCCTCTGATCAAAATAATTGTATCAATATCAAACAAAATCTCAATACTTGGAACAATAGCTATACTGATACTTGTAGATACAAAGTTGTAAAAGGCAATAGGTACCCCGCGCACAATATTAAGATTGGAACCATTTATAAACCAAAGAGTCACACCACATATGATTGAGGTATTATAAAAAATACCCCATATGCTAGACTACATACTACATCACTAGGTACATACACGACAATTTGACTCTGACTTCTGACGTTTGACGTAATTTATTTCGACATCAGCCATACATTGTCTTGATAAAAGTGCACGAGATATGATTTGAAATCAAGAAGAATTTGGTAAATTATACCTAATTTATTTTTGGATTGCTACTCTCTAATTCTTCGCACATCTAGGGTTAGATGTCCCTGCTGGTGAAAAATATTCTAGGATATTTTTTGATCAATAACAAGTATATCCTCCTAACGCCAAAGTTAAATTTTCGATATATGAACATCAAACTTTTATGTCATTTATAATAGAGTTTGAAGTTCAAATTACAATAAGTCCTTTATAAAGGACTCTGGGCGTTAGCCCTTTCGAACCCAGCCGAGTATGAAAAGAGATAAATGGACTTTATGTACAATACATGTCAAGTTCAAAATTCAAATGTAAGAGTTATGACAGTGGACCCTATGTACAATCCATGTCAAATTCAAATTCAATTAACCCGCACAATCGTAACGGCTGGGTTCGAAAGGGCTATGAGGCTATACCTACTACACTACATGACATTACTACGTTTATGTAAATGATAGTGTACAGTTTCCAGGTATGTAATTTATCCTTGGATTTCATGATATACATCCAGTGAACGATTTCCAATTCATACAAAATTCATAACAATTAACTCACCATGCGTGCCCAGTAACTTGTAAAATCGGTATTCTAGATGCAGTTGCGGAGCCTTAGATTTCATAGGCTCCATCTTTATCGCTACATGTTCATTGTTGTAGAGATTTTTTCCTGTAACAAGACAAACAATGAAAAAGCATGAAACATGATATGACCATAGCAATTTTTACTTCTAATTATTCATCTCTAGCCTACGTACGTCCCACTGTCGGGCACAACTAGTGAGAATGGGGTTTGGCTGTAGTTCCCACGCAGACCCAGTACAGCTTGGGAACTTCACACTGAAATGCCCGTGGTATGTTATAATTTATGAACGGCTACCCGCGGACTTAAAAAATGAATGTTCGGATGATACACTTGAACGCACATTAAAAAAACTTCTTTTAGACAAGTCATTGTACTCTTTAAAATAGTACAGTGAAATTTTATGTTGACATTACATATATGCATTTCATTTTTGTTTTTATGTACCTTGTTTTGTACTCTTGTTTTTGTTTTGTTGACATTTTTCACAGTTTTGTAAAGTAAATTTAAATTTTATTGCTTTGACATTTTAATAATTTTATTGTTTGTTTGATTGATTGTTTCTATTGCATAAATTTGATTTAGATTTATATTCTTGTTTTGCTTTTAATTATTATAATTGAATTGAACTCTAATTTGACATTCTAAGGACAATTTACTGTAATATGATTTATTTTTTGTGTACATTTTGACGATCTTTTTGTGAATTTCTTGTAATTAACTGACATGTGTTTATAATGTATTTTTTCATTAGGTAATAAATAAATCTAATCTAATCTATCTACCAAATGTAATTTCACACTTAAAATCAGGAAGTCTGTCCAAGAGGCCATAAGGTACAACTAGGCTACGACAACTTTATTCCCGTTATTCAGATGCTACATAAGCCTGAAAACTACTACCCACAACAAGTCTTAAAATTGCAAAACAGTATTGTGACTCAGGTGAGAGTAAAGAAAACGAATCAACCTTCGGCTATTCCCGCATATTCCCAATGGGAAAAACTTGATGAGAAAAGTCCGTGGTTTAAGCATTAAGCTACAAAAAAAGTACCTATTTTAAAGCTTAATTACTGTGGGAGACCTCAATGGGCTCGGCTAATGTCCTGCAAAATTCTAATTAATCCTTTAGTTAAATTATCAGAAAATATTGGGCACATTTTTTTGTCAATTAGGTAACCAAAAAATACGAAGATATAGCTAGTTAATGTTCGGCGTGCATGGCGTCACTCTGTGCGACACTTTTTAGCACGAGCCCGAACTTTGACGCGCATCATTGTAGTATTTTTTTAATAAAAAAATATATTATTATAGGCATTCAATATTTTCTAATAATCTAACTGATGGACTATAAAATGCAATGAATTCTAAATCCTAAACGGTGGTTGCTGAAAAACAGCGCTGGGGTGTTTTTAACGCTTCAGCATTATGCTGAGCCAGTGTCAGATTCACAACCGCAATGACACATACCTTTGTGTTGTTTATTTGTACTTAATAATAATAATAATAATATTGTTGTGTCTTGTACTGTGAATAAATGTATTTTCCTTCTTTCATTCTTTCTTTAAACAAATTTATTTTTAAACTTTTCACGTGGAATAGTAGCTCGTATGTATGTAGTTATAAAAGGGTGATTCCACAGACGTCTCAACCGCTATCAGACCCTAGCAATTAGTATTAACAACTTTATAATTTACATTGGTCGATTTTTGTGTGAAATAGATTTTGACCTAGCGACAGTTAAAAAACAAATCGCCTTCAAATTCATAGATCTTAATCTAGTCTAGGGACTGGGACTGGCAGCGGTTGGCACGCTCGTGGAATCACCGAAAATTATTTGACATTTGTGAGTGCAGTAATTACTGCAGCATTTTCGTACCAAAGTTCATAAAGCGTAGAGTTCAAGAACATAAGTAATGCAGTTGGCAAGGCCGCGCATGATCGAAGACATCGAAGTGTGTCGAAATATTACCCAATGCTTTTGCTTTTCATTAAGATTTTGTAGCGTTGTACCAAACAAATAAACAATAGTTAATCAGGTATTTATAGCCTTTCTTAAATATCAACGCAAATTGGGAGCAAATATCTTCAGAAAAAAGGTGGGTATATGTATAACTTTTAAAATGGTTTATCGACGGCGTCGATCATCGCAAAGATCATATAACAGAAAAGAATTGACATTAAGCCGTGGGTAAAATATCTTATCAGCAGTATGATAACATTCTTATTGATGACAGCACAATAGTCAGGAAACCATGTTCTATTCCATACTATTCCTGCAGAGGATTTCCATAAATTATGACCAACGAAGCTTTTTCACCATCACTAGTGTAAAAAGAGAGTTTCTTGTCTATACTAACTCGATTTCGGAAAAAATAGAGAAAGCAGCTTTTGCACAAAGCAGGGCCGAATAAATTCGGCCAGTCACAGAGCAGTATGAGTAATTAAACTAACCATTTAAAACCAAATTAGGACAAATGGTTATATCTTACTTAAGAATAAGAACTCCTTGCCTTCATCTGTGTTCCCTTAACGTAACAATTATGACCGTATGGTAAATGGACATTTTAGTTACTTTCCTTGAGTCACATCTTCGCTTGCCACCTGTAATCTTGGTCAAAATCAAGCCTATTTTGCATGCTATGAATGACGCAATTGAGATACAGCGATGCCGACTTCTATACCTATCGCAAATCGACATCTATAGATAAACAATTGACGGTCCATTATTACCAGAAATATTTGGTCCAAACTGAACAAAGTCAACATTCCATCAATCATAGTGCGCGCATAATAACGTAATTGATGAGAGGTTTAAACACTTTCATTATTCTTTGGGGCGACCAGCATCGATGTGTTTATATTAACTTCCTTCCCTTCTTGAATAGCTCAATCAATAGTAAAGCGGTAATTACCTTGTTACGTTACGTACATAGCATTCAGACCATTGTGTTTCGAGGCTAGGCCATGTGATTTTACTTCACGTTGCGCCGACTTGGACTAACTACAGCCGATCTGAACCCTAACTATTTATAGGAACACGGTATTATTCAACAAACAAGATTATTATAGGTCTGCGGAATTTGGAAACCATATTAATTAAATGATTGGATTTACTTGGAAGCAATTATAAGTTGGCATGAACGAACATTTCACATGGAACAACCAGAACAAGCAGAAGCAATATAATAAATGGCATGGCTAACGTACGGATATCGTTAACGAGTCAAGTTAATGAGTTTTCTAATTGTAGCATGGTTAAGAGGACGCAGAGTACGTAAGTTTTCAAATAATCGCATTCGCGGAATATCGATACCAGACAAATGGTTTTGACTATTTTGGGGGTGTACAGCATATTATCCATCATTATTCTCAAGTCTCAAAACTGCATATTTTTGTTCGGGAATACATAAATCTATATGGTTTTGAATCAATAAACAACAATTTGTGAATTTCATAAGACAACTGAGATATCTAACTTCCATTTGAACTATCCTTTCTAATATTAATAATTTGAAAGTAACTGTCTGTCTGTTACCACTTCAAGATCAAATCCCCGAACCGATTAAGATAAAATTTGGTATGGACATAGTTTAGAGACTGGAAAGGACATAGGATACCAACTAAAAATATCCTGAATCTCTGATACCGGATATATCCTGGAAAATTCCATAGTTCCCGTTACGATAAACGAATTCCTCACAAAAGCTAGTTTTAGAATGTTTAGAAAAATTATTGCATAACCGCATTTTGTAACCAGAAACCTCATGGCTCATGGGCCACAAAAACTCACCGGTCGCGAATCCTCTTTGTTAGGAAAATTAAATTAGGAAGAGCTCTCTGTTCTAAAGGTAAACAAGCGCAAGCTGTACGATCAGATCACTTTGCGCACGTGTGTTACCTGCTCGTAATGTTATTTTCAGTGACGTGTACTTGAATCCAATTCTCATCGTCTACACGCAGCCATATAATATCCGTCGCAACCTAGCAACCCTCCTTTCAAAAGAAACCTTATTGCCCTAACAACAGGGCATTCGCGGCCACATTGCCAATGATTTCTAAATAATAAAAAATGTAGACGCAATGGCACAGTCCTCTATTAAAATTTTTAATGTGGTGCGGTTAATAGACTGCCAGAATAGACAGCAGATAAAATGAGGTTAATAGTTAAATACTCGGTTGGTTGCTGTCATGAGTTAGGCTCACAATATATTGTATTATTTGGCTATTGATTGGTGTCTAAATATGACTAAGCAAACAAACAAAATATACTGAGCGGCAAATAATCTGGTCCTCAAATGTATGCAGTAATAAGAAAAGTTGTATGTGGAATGGGCCAAATTTTGTGCCGCTAAGTATATTAATGTAGCATTTATACCCGTCTATTCCCTGTATCTCCTATTTTTATTGCTATTCGTGGGTCTACAGAACACGGTACATGAATCAAATTTCTAAAGCAGTGAAGTTGCTGCTCGATGTACCTAGTCTTGCATAGTCAGTTTTTTTTTTGGAAGCAAAATTCGAAAGACTTGTATTGAATTTTTCGTAAATTGAAACGGTCTGACAAAAACCACTAAAAACGAGTCATCACATGACAGGTTCTTGCATACCATCAATTTATAAAATGTAGTGTAAAGGTTTCACTAGTAGGTTTCCATTAAGACAGTTTCCAGCGTTTCTATTTTCGACGTAAATTAATTCCCTATTAATGTGCCTCGACGAATAGAGGCGAAGAAATAGAATGACGCGCTAAGGTCAAAACATTAACGATTTTTCATGGATCTTGGCGATTACAATCTAAGGAATCATTCTGACTAGCCACTCACGCACAGCCATTTATTCTGACACCTGAGGGTCTTAATAGATATAATAATAATTTTATAATTTGCGTATCGCATACAAAAACTGTCATTTGATTGTGATCGCGATTGTCAGAAACGTTACACAAAAGACCCCCATGATTGTCTTGCGCGAAGGTAAAGCTTTTATCTACCTACTGGAAATAACGAGTAACAATTACAAGAAGAAACGAAGTGTTATAAACTGTGTGAGTGAGTGAGCAATTGCGAGGTAGCCTACGCCTCCTGAGAATCTATAATTATTTTAGGTTTCGGTGTAGGCTTGCTCAGTGTTCCGCATAAGAATATCTCCTTAATCCGATCTACGTGACATGATGATATTTCCGTCATCGATTTTCAGAACTCCACAATATCAATCTGACCAGAAAATACCTGGGGGACAAGGATTAAATAGAAACCCATTTTTAAAACGGAGAAGACTCGTTAGGATTACTAATAGATGTCTTGACTTCGTGTTGCTCTTAGTAGGTTCAAATGTCTATCACTATCATTATAATATGTAAAGATAATAAAGAGGGCACTGGTCAAGGAAGTGGTAAAGCAGTTTCCTTACTAGTTTACGCTGATTATTGTCACGTGCGTGACCAAATTAAAGGCGAATGACGATTCATTGGTCACCTGAGAATAGTAATCGCAAGCTATGAATAGGTAATCATCAGATCAGAAGTATCTAATACGTGAACTATTTAGTTAGGTTACGACGAGCTTTTATAAGAGACTTTTTTTTCGCACTAGTTACTAAAGGTGCTACTGCGAAAGAAACAAAGGCGAAAAAATAAACGCAGTTCTTCCTTCATCTCTTGTGAAGGAAATACTGCGAAAAAAAAAACAACAGTTGCTACGAAGGAACAGTCAAAGGAACTATCACGAATAATCCGGAGCTAGTATCGTGCGTGAGGTTCGTTTGACAACTTTGACATTTGTGTCAGTCACGTTTGTGATTGGTTAAATAACTGAATGAGCCAACTGCAACCAAAAGCAAGACTGAAACAGCAAACGGACCTTATACGACACTAACGCCATCTAGCGATACTTCGCCTTTCAAGGAACCGCCATTAGTTTAGTCTATTTTTGGAAATTAGTCGAGGCATAACATTGCGTGTAAACGACACCAAATTTCGCACTTCCTTCTCTGTATCATTATAATAAATGTTTCGAAGTTTAGCACAATATTTTTATTAATTTTGGCGTAACATGGCATGGGACGTATTAAAGTTTGTCTTGCCATTTTAAACGTCAATGCGTGAAGCTTATCTCTCAAAGAAATCAACAGGATCAGCAACGTGCTTCACAAACATTTCATTTAACTCAATCAAACCAGCGTTTACTTTAACAGGGTTCAATAGCAAGATTAGCAAGGTAGAACCATAGTTAGAATCTAGTTGGGTAATTCCGTTTGCGACAGCGGAATAATTTATCCGTTGAATGCTTCGTCCTCCGCAACCCAAACGATGTTTAAAGTTAACTCGACCATTAGTTTTAAAAGCCGATTCTGTTCAATAACCGAAACGAATTTCCATTCACGATGGCATATAGCGTGTGGAGAATTTATATTACGCATATGATTGAGAGGTCAAGTTACTTCCTACGATAAGTGAGCTGTATTTTCGTGAAAACAGGGTTTGTTTTTATGGCTCCGTATCTGAAACGGAACCCTATTACGGTCGCTTCGCTGTCCGTCTATCTGTCTGTCTGTCACCTGGCTTCATTATATACAGAGAACAGTATTAGATAGACAACTGAAATTTACACAAGATGCGTTTTGCATTGCCACTACAACGACAAATAAAATAGTAAAATTATATAAGATAGTACAAGCTTTGCTTAGTTTGGGACTAAATTGTTAAATTAATTATAGTGTCAATTGTCCCAAGATATATTTTTTTTATTTATAAGTAGGTATAAAAATTACAAAGTTCAAATGTCTTTCCGAAAGCTCCGTTTAGACAATGCGAGAAATTGTATGAAAGTTTTACTACATTGCGGTATTTGTTTGATCAACTGAATTCATTGTCCCTTAATAGTCCTCAATGTAACGCAACTCGCATGCAAGTTCTTGAATCGTCTAAATAGGGCTTAAGACCAACTCATGCTGGACCTGTTTTTATTATTTGTTGATAAGCACTATATTTACCTGTATTAGCATTGCGAGTTTAAAGTTTGTATATAACCGTCAGAAATCAGAAATGAGGAGATACGTAGAAGAACAAGGGTCACCGACATAGCCAAGCGAATTAGCTCGTTGAAGTGGCAATGGGCGGGCCATATAGCCATATAGTTCTCGAGTGGAGGCCGCGGATCGGCAAGCGCAGCGTAGGACGTCCACCAACAAGATGGACGGATGACCTGGTTAAAGCCGCGGGCTCACGGTGGATGCAGGCCGCTGTCAACCGAAGCAACTGGAGGTCTGTGGGGGAGGCCTATGTCCAAAAGTGGACGTCCTACGGCTGAGATGATGATGACGATGATGATGATGTAACCGTCAAGCGTGAGTCGTTTTTATGTATTTTGTCTGTCAGCGGCCGTACTCTATGTACTTAAACAGGTGGTCAGTTTGATTTTCTATTGTTGTGATATATGTATAGGTATTTTTACCTTTCAATGTACCCGTACTCACTCAGTGCGCGAGTTCGACTCTCACTTGGCCAGTTTCCTGTTTGTTAGCCTAATTTTTGTGCATGCAAACAACGCGCATACATCACAAAAATAATTGCATCTGGTTAAACCCGACGCATTTAAAAATATACCTCGCTTCAAAAGTAACTTCTGATTGGTTAACCTAAAGAAGAGCTTTTTGCGGCAACCTTTTGGGTTTGGTATTAAATTTCAGTTTCATCAACGTTTCCAGCCAGTATGTATTTCGCCGCTGCTGTAAGGGAGCAATAATCTTTGTGCATGTGGGTTGATTCCAAGATTTTTCATGAAATGTTTTATTTAAATAAAACCGAGGGTCACCGACATAGCAAAGCGAATTACCACAGAGAACAGATGGTTGGTTGTTACTTGTTGGGACCAGAAAGTTCTTGAATGGAGACCGCGGATCGGCAAGCGCACCGTAGGTCCACCAACGAGATTGACGGATGACCTTGTTAAAGCCGCAGTAGACTCACGGTGTACCTATGCAGGCCGCTTTCAACCGAAGGAACTGGAGGTTTAATGGGGGAGGCCAATGTGCATCATGTGCAATGGTGGACGGACGTCCTACAGCTGATATGATGATAATGATGAAATAAGGAAAGACCGTGTAAATGTTAACAATAGTTTCCGCTTCATTACTTTTTGAGGCTGCAAACTTGTTAACCAATTTCCTATAGGTATAAAATTAGAACAATAGCACGTTGCGAAACCGCACTTTTAAAATGTAAACAAACAATAATATAAATGTCACATTACAATTAGAAAGTAAGTGTGTGAATGAAGCGTAAGAGCAAGTGCAATAAGTGGGCTCAAGCATGATTTAAGAAGCGCTCACGCAATTTAACTCATGGACGACGATGGGTTTGGAATTAAAAACGGATAGGTTTTCCTTATTACTAGCTCAGTCTCTCTTAACCCTTTTCCAGGCATAGGGCATAGTATAGCGACCACATAAATCGACCGCTTACTTTCTCAACCTCGTATCTGGCCACATTAAATTGCTTCAGAATCATCTCTATGTCATATTCGAATTCAATGGAATCAAGCAATCTGGTAAACAAATGTGGTGACTGACATCGACACTTGACTGACGACTGGCTGACTGACTGACTGACGTTGGCTCTAGTGATGTGAATGCTCTTTAAGGAACTTCAATCAGCAGTAAATAGTTATTTAGAATTTATTCATATTTCATTATTTAATGTTGTCCCTAAGTTTTACAATCCTAACACAAAACATTACGTTTTTCTAATACGAATTTCAACCAACGTTATAGCCTAAAGGGGCTGAAATTTTTAAAAATGACGAATCACGTATTCTCTTAGTTCTGTTCAATTCAAGAGTCATTCACAATGTTTCCATGTCCCTTTTAATTTTAAATGTTTAATAACATTTTCACGAAGTTTTAGAATTATATCTTCAATTATACCTAACGTTTTTTCCATACAAACTTTCACTCTCCTTTAAGGGTAGAATTTTTAAGAATGGTGTAACATGTATCCACTTATATTTTTTGACGAATATTTTCCCCAAGTTTATGATCGAGTATTCTAGAATTGAAAGGATCAGTCAAAATATTTATTAATTTAGAAGAGGCATTTTTAAAATTACATAAGACAGGGCAAAGAGTAGACACAGGGAAGTGATTATTCAAATTATTTTTTGGTCCAAAAATGAACACGACAGTAAACTATGATATTAGTAAATAGAAAAAAATATATGAAATCTACATAATATGTATGTACTATAATACCATTTTATCGTTCAATTAGAAACCAATATAAACCTTCAATAAATAGTGTCACTTAACACAAATAATTAATATCTTCGAATAAATAATAATATGCATTGTTTGAGTTAATTTAAAATTTCGGTTCTTTTATCTTTTCATAGTACTCGTAGTGTCTACTCTTGTGTCTGATATCCTGTCAATCGTCCAAAGGTTAACTGGAAGAGATCCCTTTAAGGGATAAGTTCGCCTTTTTACGTCTTATTATCCTGTGTTCTGTTTTTTTTTCATGTGTTTTATGTACAATAAAGAGTTTTACAATACAATACAATTACAATATAAATTAATAGGTATGCATTATTCTACGACCGGAGCCAATAAAATTCCCTAGCAGAGCCAGCCATAATTATCGGTAGGTAAGGTTGGTTCAATCAAATAATTAATTTTGTAGGTACTGCACTAAATTTCCAGAGACTAGACAGACTTAGGTGAGGAAAAAATTATCATGTCAATTTGACAAATATAACGGATTTTCGTCTTCCAATTATTTTTCTATAAAATAAACATATTTACACAATTATTTAATGATACAATGATTGTTAAAACAGTGGTGGGTTCATTGAGATGTGAATATGATCGGGATTGGCGTTCAAATATAAGTAACTACGGAGTAATCCTGAAAAATTGCTTTGTTTACACGATTGTTTAATTCCATAGAATTCTATTTTAAGAATGATAGTGTTGATTTGTTGTATACAATTCCAGTAGATACGAGGTTGAGAAAGTAACAATTGATATGTACTACACAAAATATTCGACTTTGCTAAATTTACGATATGGCACAAAATCAATTGAAGTCGTTAAAAATATTATTTGTTTTTAGGGTTCCGGAGCCAAAATGGCAAAAACGGAACCCTTGTAGTTTCGCCATGTCTGTCTGTCTGTCCGTCCGTCCGCGGCTTTGCTCAGAGACTATCAATGCTAGAAAGCTTTAATTTGGCACGAATATATATGTAAACCTTGGGGGGAAATGAGAGCCTTGGGGAAGGCCTATGTCCAGCTCCAGCAGTGGACGTCTTTCGGCTGACATGATGATGATGATGATATAAGTAAACTATGCCGACAAAATTGTACAACAAAAATTAAAAAAAAAATTTTTTTAGGGTCTCCGTCTAGGGAACCTCCCTTAGACGTAAACTGGGGTTGATTTTTTTATCCATCCGACCCTATAGTGCGGGGTATCGTTGGATAGGTATTTTAAAACCATTACGGGTTTGCTAAGACGATTTTTAGATTCATTGATTTTTTTGCGAAATATACAACTAAAGTGAAAATTTTCATTAAAATCTAGCATCCCCCCCTCCCCCCTCTCTAAAATCTAAACCGGTGGGTGGAAAAATTTGAAAAAATTCAGGATGGTAGTAAGTATATCAAACTTTCAAGGAAAACTAGAACGACTAAGTTTGCTTGACAATTATTAGTAGTTTAAGAGTAAATAGCAGCCTAAGGTATAAAATATACCTAAACTTGGAAGATTCCGTATAAAATACGAAATCCTTCGAAAAATATTTCTTAATTTTTTCGTAATGGCTACGGAACCCTAATTTAGGCGTTACCGACACGCTCTTGGCCGGTTTTTAAATTAATCCCTCATAGCATAGCTAAACAATATAAATAAAACTATGATTCATTTTGTAGTAGCGTACCTATCTAAATTAACGGGGCCTGGAAAAGGGTTAACGTAAAAACTGTTTAGCTAACAGAGGCACCTTAAATCATTATCATCATCATCTCAGTCGTAGGACGTCACTGTTGGACATAGGCCACCCCCATAGACCTCCAGTCGCTTCGGTTGGCAGCGGCTTGCATCCACCGCAACTTAAATATATAATAACTAGAACATGTAAAAAAACCTCAATCTATTCTCGAGCACTTACTACGATTTTTATAATCTGCGAAATCATTATTTGAAATAAATCTACAGGGAAAAACCGTAAACTTAAATTCAAAAACTAGAAATTAGACATTTTCTGTTCGATAGTGATCTAGAATAGTTGTCCCTATGTTTACCCGATTGCCCGAAGGAGGGTTATTTTTCGAGTATAACCTACGATCTACGTAGTTATGTTACTTTTGTGCTCTCTGTAGCCCAATTGGCTGGACGGTTGTCAACACATGAGGTATCATTAGATTCCTCAAAACTTTCCAGTGAGTCATAGAGCCTTTGCACACTAAACGCGTCGTTTTTCTTTCTATAGAGCAGACATATATAACGTCGCGTTCTTATCACAAAAGCGCTTCGATGGCGTACGCCACGCCATTTTATACACACACACAAACATCACGCCTGTATTCCCAAATGGAGGCAGAGCACACGAAACGTTACCGCTTCGGAGCCATTTTAGCAATTTTAGGTTTTAAGTTTGACAAAAAACGGTACAATAGTGACAGGCTGCTAGCCTGTCTGTCGCCTACGCTAGGGTATACCTTAACCTATATCTTCAGTCGCCTCTCACGACATCCACGGAAGAAATGGAGAGGTGTAATTCTAACCCGACACCACACGGGTTTTGTAATATGATGTTATAACCCATCCATTTTATAAGCTTTTATAAAAAGCCGTGTGCATATATTAAACGAAAGCAGACAAAAAAAAAATCACTTGACATACCCAAGAGACGTAGATACAGTATAACAACAGCTCTATATACTTCCAAATAAAAGTAGTGTGTTACGGCGGGGTGCTCTATTTAAATTGAAGATGGAAAAATCGAAAATTCTGATTTTGTTTTATTTGTATTATGACAAAAAGTCATATTGTGTTAAATTAGAAAAAGATAAAGAAGCGTAATATTATTACAGTAAGGTTTATTTTGTACTGATTGTTATTCTTTACATAACTTTTTACGGTAACTTTGAAAAGTTTTGCAAGTTGATAACAGAACAGAACCGCATATCACGATCGCGTGTCATCGTCTATACCCGAAATCTCCAAGCATGCTTCTAAAACCCGAAGGTTTTTTTAAGAGCTCACGGTGTATATGATTTTTTATTTACTGCCCGAGATACTAAGCTAGACCCGATGATGGGAATTCACTGCACACCGAACGTGCTCACTTTTTCGTTCAACATTTTTATGGTCGCAATAGCAATATTAGTTAATTATGGCCATAAACACGTAAAATATACCAAGGAGTAATCAAATTATGACCGAAAATGTATTTGTCATAATGTAGATCACTCCAAACGTTAAAAAATAAATGCTTCACATAGGGAAAGTACGAGTTTTACCCCAACTTTTTGGATTTCTAGCAAATTTCTCTGATTTTCCCTGACCACCTCGAGCTTCGCCGACTTTCCAGAAAGTGGAAAACCCGAGGAACTACAGAAGGCGATCCTCCTGAAGTTCCTACACCGTACCCGGACGCCCTGTATATTTACACCACACAAATTAGCACGAAATCATCTAGAAACGGGTGTCTTTGAACCACCTGGTTTTCCTAAGATTGTGGTCGCCGCGGTCGACGCTTTCGAGCATTTAAGGATTTAATGCCATATGGCCATTCGAGTGCGAGTTCCAACTGCAACTACCTACAAAATATCCTAATTTAATACTCAATTAAAAACGTTTTACAATACATAATAAATTATGATTGTTGCATAGCGTAATATAAACAACTAGTGAGATAACTCGGACGCCGAGGTGAGGTGCTGGGCCCCCCTAATACTAATTCTCCGGGCCCAATCCGTCCGATCTTCAGTGCCCTTTCGGTCTCTTAGGTTCAGTTCTTGATATGCCCCGTAAAGTCTATTGCTTCGAACGTCCATTCCGTGAATGTCTAGCTTCTATAGCGTCCATTCCGTGAATGTCTAGTTCAATGGTTCTTAACCTTTCAGTGATGAGGGACCATTTGTTTTTTTTTTGCCCTGCCACGGACCGCTTATAGTTGGGAAAATACACCTTTGACAAAAATTAATAAAGAATTATTTTTTCGATGGCTTTGTATTGGCCTAGAGATTGGTCCGCAGACCATTGGTTAAGATCCACTGGTCTAGTCTCTAACGTCCATTCCGTGAATGTCTGTTTTTGCCCGAAAGAATTAAATTATCTAGTTAATTAACAGGTGTTATTAATCTACGGCGGGTGTACATACACAAACGGCATGCATACAGCGTGCTGAAAAGGTGCAATGTCAATGTATCTTTTGTCGCGTCATGGTACAGTCATTTTCAGATAGTTAGTAGCAGTCAAAGTGGCCAAATATATCGTAACACAACCTTACGTCTATACAAATAAAGATCTGTTCCGATATATTTGGCCACTTTGACTGCTACTAACTATCTAACGATGACTGACCCATAAGATGGTAACATTAGTGGTTTATTTGTTATTCATCATCATCAACTGAACTAGTGGGAAACAAAGCGACCAAGTGCGAGTCGGACTCGCCCATGAACGGTTCCGTAGCAGCAAGTAACATAAGAATAAAATGATATTAGAAACCTCAATATCATTTTTGAATACCTATCCATAGATACCCCACACGTATGGGTTTGATGAAAAAAAACATTTTGGGTTTCAGTTCTAAGTATGGGGAACCCCCAAAATGTATTGTCTTTTTTTTTCTATTTTTGTGTGAAAATCTTAATGCGGTTCACAGAATACATCTACTTACCAAGTTTCAACAGTATAATTCTTATAATTTCGGATAAAAGTGGCTGTGACATACGGACGGACAGACAGACAGACAGACATGACGAATCCGTAAGGGTTCCATATTTTGCCATTTGCCTACGGAACCCTAAAACGGATTTCTCTCCCTGTAAAGTGGCTCTTTTTCCCTGAATGGCAGATTCTCGTAATGGCAGATTCATAAAACGGCAGATGTACAGTTAAGTAAATTGAATTCGGCTCAAATTTGTTGACAGTTTATTTTGAATATTATCAATATCATAAGTGGCCAGGACATATCACAGTGAATTTAACCTCCTGAGTCCTGACATTATTTAACAAACTTAGTGCTTAAGACCTAGACGTGGTTGACCTGCTTTGTTATTTTGGATATTATTTAAAAATTCATAGAATTCTTTATTCAATGAACAATTTGTACTTTGTAAAGTACATTCGGCCGTTATTCTTAGTGTTAATTGATCCTTTATAAAGTACGCGAGGACTTAGGAGGTTAAAGTAGGTTGCTGAAACGCATACTTGTTCTCACCTCATTAAACGTATTGTCTTTCGATCGAGTAGGTAATTGTCATATTTTCGCCGGTCGCCCACGTAACCGAAAAGTATAAAGGGGTAAAGTGGACGTTCAAATAAATGGACTCTTACAGGAATGGACATTCGCGGACATGGACTTTTGCATAAATAGACTTTCGCAGAAATGGTCGTACCAAACACACTAGACGTACCTAAGAACTGGACCTAAGAGACCGAAAGGTTCATTCAGTGCCTTTTTTGCAGGGACTCGACCAATTGCAAGTGGTTCGCACATAAACCAAGAGGAGCGCTACCTAAACATTACTACGCAATGATATTTCATTTAAGATACAAAGGATCCGAACACCCGACGAAAATCCAGCTAAAGACCCGAGGGCTGGATTAACCCGACACTATACCGAAGACATCCCGGACGTCAGCCTGTACGAGATTAGTATGGCCCTCAAACAGCTTAAGAATGGCAAAGCCCCGGGTGACGACGGAATTACAGCCGAACTCCTGAAGGCGGGTGGTAGACCAGTCCTTAAGGGCCTTCAGACGCTGTTTAGTTCCGTCCTCCACCGAGGGAGAACGCCGAAAGCATGGAACAGAAGTGTGGTGGTACTCTTCTTCAAAAAAGGTGATAACACCTTGCTGAAGAACTATAGACCCATCTCACTTCTGAGCCATGTTTACAAGCTGTTTTCCAGGGACATCACAAATCGTCTCGCACGCAGGCTTGACGACTTTCAGCCTCCCGAACAATCAGGAGCGCGGATTTGATACCCTGTCTCCAGTACGCCTACGGAAAATTGCCCTCAAACAAAATTTTCCCTCCCCGTCCGTCAGCAATGCGTGAACTCAGAGTAAAGTATTACGCTTAATAACCGTACCTAATCGACATGTAAGTCCTCAGAGGGTGTGACAAAGAAAAAATCATAAGTTTTGTCGTAGGCGTCGTCCTAATTTTGCCACCCTAGACCAGGCCCTACTTGGTCTGTTGGGAGATCCGGCGCTGCTCACAATTTAAATAATAAGGTCCAACTCACCGAGTCTAAGTTCGCCGAAGTTACCGCAGCCGATTTTCTTGCCGACGCGGAAGTTGGGGCCGACCATCAGGACGCCCGATGAGGACGTGACGGAATGCCGTGACGGATGCATGGCGCTGCTGCCCACCCCGCGCCCTGCCACCGCGCCGGTGGCGCTGCAATGTAAACGGGCCTTTATTATCACAGAGTTCCAGTACTGTGACCGTCTGGCCGTATTGTCTCATCTAAAGGCCCAACACACGCAGAGGAAGGCTGCGGGTCGTGCGCGGGCCCGCGACGGGCGTTTCACGAACCGACCCGCGCCCGCCGTCGGTGTGATGGCTTGTAACAGTAAGGCTACGTACACACTATGCGGTTAGCCGCGCGGTTTTAGCGTCTTCCAAGTATAGCTTGAGAGAGAGACGGAGCGCTCGAACCGCAAGGTTAGCTGCAAAGTGCGTACGTGGCCTAAGACCTCAGTTCGAGAAAGAACACGACGGCTCGTCGCTGGAATGATTGATGAGTGGAGACCAAAATGTTGGACTACGCTAAACAGTAATAGAGAATATGCAAGCACTCTTTTTATTTGTTCAATCTTAATTGTTTGATAAACCAAGTCAAGAAACTTTTTTTTTATATTTAAAAAAGATACGAAAAAATCGAAGTTTTTAATTGTTAGACAGAGAGAGTTGACACGTATATTAGAGGAAACTGAATCACCTGCCAATGTGGAACTTTTGCACGACTAATGATATGTTGACATTGCATACATCGGCCGATGGAATTAAAATTGATTATGAAAAGGTTCCACTCTGGTATGTGATTGAGTTTCTTCAACTGTTAATATTAATATGACAGGTACCCCTTATTTCGCATAACATTAATTGTCCTAATATGATTTCGTATAACAGATTTGGTGTTAGTAATTGCATAATTATAAAAAAGCATAACACTTATTCAGCATATATGTAACACTATATATTGTTTGACTCATAACAAGCTGCATTACTTTAGTTAAAATGATTAAATACCTTTGTTAGTCTATAAATAAGCATATAAATTAGACACATTAGACTATACATAGATTAGATTATACATTAGATTTGTCTACTCTTTGGAGTTGCATGATGCATTATTTACAAGCATCATAATCAAACACCAGATTGACCGGGGCAAAAATGTACCAGTGCTAGTTATTAATTAAAAATCGACTAAGTTTATTAAAGTCCATAAAAAGCAATCTTCATTATCATAACTAATGGTTAAGTTTGAATTTTGTGTGTTAGAGAAAAACGGTACCCATTTCAACTTTAAAATCATTAATAGTAGATTATTGTCATGGCCTGGAAGTAGCCAATTGCTGGCTAGTCCGTTTAACTAATACAAAGCCAGCATTTGCTATTCCAGCCGAGACTAATATAAAGCTTTTCTCAAAAATGATGAATAATTCTGAAATAGACTTAACTTTTTCTCAAAATATATCATAACATTTAATTTTATTCCAATTATTTTTCTTATGCTTTCCCGCCTTTTTTCATTAAAAATAAACTGCAGCTGTATTTTTCCACCGAAAACACCACAAGCTGTTTCAGACCCAATAAAAAAAGTCCGAAGTTCCAACAAAATATCTGATACCGCCCATTAGATTTGGCTGTATACGACTTGTGCCAACATTTCCATGGCCTTTTAAACTTTTAAAAAAAGTTGTGACTGATTGCAGGCGCGCTAATTTATTATTGTCTATTATTGTTTTAACTTTTTAATTTTTCGCTGACCATAAACTATGCACTTCACTTTCTGATATGTAAAGAATAATGTCAACTTTTACGGACATTTTTGAGAAAATTATTATTATTATTATTGAAATAATACAGTAGCAGCTCTTAGAGCTGATGCGTGTACATCACTGCACTTGTGTTTTTAGTCTTTCTTTTTAAAGTGTTTGTCTAGTCTATTTTTAAAACTGTTCACTGAAGGTGCACTTATCACAGGTTCGGGGAGAGCATTCCACGAGTTAACAACACAAATGATTTGATATCCAGAAAAGAAATAAACTGAGTTGTACAGAAGAAATTCATCAACACTATAAATTGATTAAATTTGCTCCAATTACTACAGTTGACCTGGAAAGGTCATTTAGTTGGCTAAAATGGACATTGTCGCCCAGGTGACGAAGATTAAAGTCTGAAATGTGGAAATTTTTTGATATTATGAAATTTACATAAAATATTAGAGAAGTTAATTCATCAAAGTTTATTTTTGTGTATGTTGTTTTCTTCTTAATTCAAATTCTTAAAATTACACAATGGTTGTAAGTATGTAATTTTTATCGATATCAACTAATAAAATTAGTTTAATGTGTCCTCGCACTATTAAACATCAGTACAGATTTGCACCTGTCAATCTGGTGTTTGATCATAACATATTGTTTTCCTTGTTACATCACAGTCAAGAAAATTACTTGCCTAATTATTAGGTATTTGAACATAATATAGAATAACTAAAATCATACCTACGAAACAAAAAGCCTAGGAAGGTAGGAAACATTGATGTTACATTAACACTTTTGCGGAGTCTATATCCTCCTAAGTTCTTGTATTATGTAATTGATAAAGAACAAATTACTTGAAAGAATGATTAAAGTTCTATGTGGAGTATGTGGAATACGAATTTTTAAATAAAATTGTTAAATTTAATGAAATAAAATTTTAATCAAAAAATATTAATACTTACACTACTTAATGGTAACTTGCTTTAAAAAAGTATATCTCGGTTTAGTTGGTAAACCTGGTTTTAGTTCCACTGTTCCATACATTTTTACACTGGTGAATCAAACTTAAAGCTGTTATATTTAGATTTATTATTTTCAGCAATTGACTATAAGTGGCTTATTTGTTAGATATTTTTAGCTGCCTCAAAGTGATACATAATAATTTAGAATTTTAAGTTTAATTTAGCTAACTAATTAGCAAAATAATTAAGGTCATAAAATTTATATGAATCAAATCCAGTGGCATAATAGACATTAAAAGCCTCATGTTTTAGCTATAAGATGAGAAGTGGGCACACCACACCCTGCTTGCAATAATAATTAGACCTTTAACCAACCATTGCTTCATGGACACATATTTCCCAGAACCAATCATTTATTCAGAAAATAATGTGTACAATCCAATTTCACAATGTTTAATCTACATACTTCAACTCACTAGATAAAAAAAACAACCTAAAAATACTGTGATAACAGCAAACATTCAACTACTTACCTGTATGGGATCCACAACACAACCATAATGTCTTACTTGTTTAAATATAAAAAAAGCAAATGTCAAGTTATTACTTGGTTCAAAATAAACAATGTTATATCATATACAAGCAAGAGGAATATAAATTGAATATTATTTATCCCAACCATGTTGTGTACATTTCATATTAGTCATAGCAAATCTACAAGCTATGGACGAGTGTTGCCATAGGCTAGCTGATGTTGGTATGATAATAAATGGTTCAATTAATTATTATTCTGCAAAACATGCTGCATACTTTGCCATCTCTTTGCTCTGGCTCTTGTGAATCATACTAAGCAACCGTTAGTGGCATTGAGTGTAAAAGTGAAAGTCTCAATGCACTTCAAACTGCCAAAAGCATGGAACAAAACTATCTAGCCTTGCAAGGGAAAAACGAGATGCACATACAATTGTGGCTTTTACAAAGCAATTTTTGTTGCATTTAATGAATGACAAGGAGAATGAGAGAGCCAAGTTTTGGTTTAACTTTTGAGATTATTTGCTGGGTCAATTTGAAACAGAGAATAAAAGAGTTTAATTTAAGTATATTTTTCCTTGATTGTTAACGCACTATATGTGTTTGTTATTCTAAATCAATTTGCTTAACATGTCTCTGACCACTATCAAAACAGTCTAACTAAGAATCCAAGTCTATTGTCTACTTACAACTTTCTATGCATAGATGTTTATCTTTAAGCACACCCACTGGGAGCCATCTGCATTTGTATACATTTTGAAATTAAGGTGTAGGATTTATTATTGAAACCACACTTCACTTGTCAATTTGACATACACTCACTGAACCAGTCTAGATTTCACATATTATTTTAATTAAAAAATATGGATCTGTAACACTGGGTTAAACTTAACACCTACTTTAGGTAGAACTATATCAACATAACACATCATTTAAAGACAAAAATATATCCATAAATTTCAATATGAAATGAGTGAGTCAAATAATAAGATGAAACAATGACCAATATCTGTGTCGGACATGTATTGTAAACCATGCATGATAACTTGTGTTTTTAATAACTTAACCTTATCAAGTATATTGTGTAAGAAACTAAGATGTTTACTGTCCATATAGGTACAATAATGCACAGATTATTTATTTACTTGTATCACTGACCAGCAATGATGATTTTGATTTTAACCTAATTTAAGTGCATGGTGTGTTGAGGTGGAGTGATTTATTTATTACTGAGAACAGAGACAAAGTGCATCGGCCTTATGACTCATTGTTATCTAATGCAAGTGAAAGTTCTTGACAATATACATACTCAAAACAAATCAGGAATAAGTACAGTTTTTTTTAATGAAGCCAGTTTCAGTAACCAAATTAGCAAGTGTCACCTGTCTAGACAAGTTTGAGTAGGCTTGTTGAAAAATATGAAAACATTGATATATCAATGTTATTTTTTTAATGTATCAATATTTTAGTGAAATATGTAATATTTCAATATATTGTTGTATCAATATAAAATTCCAAGTATCGAAAATGTAAACAAATCTATATTTTTTTCAGACCAATAAAAATTTATAAGTTTTAAGATTATAAAATCCTAAAAAGGAATATGTTTTTTATACTAACATCTTTTGAACAAATTATATTTTATGTATTTTTTGTTTCTGGTTGACTCGATTTGCTGTTTTTATAGGTTAAATCATACTGATTATCAATATTTATTAATAAAAATATCAATAACAATATCAATATTTTTGAAAATATTGATACTTTATTGCATTTCCGACATCCCTAAGTTTGAGTCATTAATCATAACCTCACAAACTTGTTCTGCCAGTTAGTTATTTCTTTGTTAACTAGGCAAACTTGTAACTTACAAAACAAAATTTACAAGTTTGTAAGTTTAAATAGGTCGGATTTTTTTTTTTATTCGACTGGTTGGCAAACAAGCAAGTGGGTCTCCTGATGGTAAGAGATCACCACCACTGGTATTGCAGATACGTTGCCAACCTAGAGGCCTAAAATGGTATACCTCAAGTGCCAGTAATTTCACCCGCTGTCTTCTCCGGTTATTTCTTGATGACACTAATGTATTGTTTAACTGGTAGTCATATTATGTGACGCACTAATGTTATGGAATATGGCACTTTTAGTTAAATGCCATTTGATGGAAATGACAAGGTAATAAAAATTTAATGGGGAAAATGTGCTTTTCAAACCACTGTATGTTTAAAGGGTTACTTTTAGTAGCCATCTGGTTTAAAAAGCATTGGCATCTGAAAGTAGATATAAAAATTAAAAGTAGATAATTGAATCTGTTTACATCTGTATAGGAAGTATTTAAATAGTTCAGCTAAAAAAAAATGGTTCTTTGTCCATCGGAGGACAATTTTGCTAGTGTCTAGTGGGTTTTACTAATGACAGTAAACAAATCGAAATATGACACGTAATGCTGGATGTACAGTTGAACAAATTGAATCATGACCCAGGGGGAACCTTTTAATAATCAATTTCACTACAATTTTCCTTGACAGTGAAAAGTATGAGATGTTAACATGACATTAGTAGCACAAAGGTTCCTTGGGACATGATTCAATTTATTCGACTATACAATGACATTACAAATCCTAGGAAGTATTTAAAAGAAGCTGAGTAAATGACTGACATCAACCTACAATCTAAACTGCAGGGACTAGCTGCTTGGTATTTTGTACACAGCTTCCTTTTCTCGCATAAACAAGCACGCGGAACAGGTTTTTTGAACTATTCATAGGTTAGAGCATTCTTTCAGAGGTAAAGCCTACTTTAACCCTTGCGCACGTGTATAAACAATAGTGGAGCTAAGAATAATGATGGTTAACTTAGAAATTGTGTTGGAAAACACCGACTGGAAACTATTTTGCCTATAAGTACCAATAAAAGGGTTAAGTAAGGATGTCAATGCGTCGAAATCTGCTATTGCAGTCTTGATCACATAATAATACAGCAGGGAGTATTAAACTGTTTCATTCAAATTATGAGAAGTATTTAGACAACTATGACAGTGTCTAATGACCTAGTATAATGTTTACAAGTATAGACAGCTTCTTAGAAGCTACTGTAATGTAAGATTGTATGTAGCTCTACTAGTTTTAACTTTGCTTAGCCACCAGCCTTGTGACAGTGGAATATAGATATGTTTAGCAGTTTGCCACAGTGAATACAAGGGGGTTGTAGTAAAGGGGGTCCTTACGTGGAAGTTCTTTTGTCGTCACTCTGACGTTCTTTATCCTTGCTGTTCTCGCGCTTGTTCATAATACTAGATGTGCGAGCGTGGCCCGTCCCAGCTCACTCCCGGCGCGCCGCTGCCGCCGCGCTGAAGCCCATGTCACCACACCCTGAGGGGCGCGTAGTCTCTCGCCATACCACTCCACCACACAGCACTGACACTTTTTCTACCACAACTTTTAACAAGGTATTCCTTTTTTTTACTTGTTCAACACTTCAACTATAACACTTTTAAACAATTTATCTCAAAATCATTTTCGTTACACTGCAATCACCAATTTCCTTTGATGTTTCGGCGACCGTTGATAGTAACGCGTGAGTGTATCTGAACAGAATAAATTACAGTTAATCTTTCGAGAGATATTAGTTCTGGCTAATCTTTAAACGATTAACGCATAAAGGGAGCGAGAATAAAGGCCGAGGCGTGCCAATGTTATGCTCAATCAAGAGTAACAACAAGCAATGTGGGTGGTTAAGTGATCGCACTTTTACCAACACCGCGACCTGCTTCTCTAATCTGATCGCTATTTATGAGAGATAAATCACGACACAGAACTGTTTATCGCTATTGACGATAAAATAAATGAATAGAAAATGTAACAATTGACAGTTCCTATTATGTGGGAAATCAACCTTAGTGATAAATCGTCGGTCGGCTCGAAAGCAGTTTCGAATATACTGCAAGGTTTCTCGGTTATACAAGTCACAGCACTCACAAAATAAGAACTCCAAAAGATTGACTCACGGGACTTGAGTATTTAGTTTGCTTTTCGAAAGATTAGTCACAACGTCGCCGAAACATCAAGTGGACATTTGTCCTGATAAAAAAGTTTAGGTTTTGTAATGGCCACCAATGTTACACTAGATATTTTAATAATTAGATTTACACAGGTTGTGTTGCTTAAATGTCTGATCTAAGGAGTGTACTGATTTTTAACGTTTTGATAGATGTATTACCAAACTATGATAAAATTTCTTATTTTAGAAAATATGAAAACTCAAAGAATTATCACTGTAAAATCGCCATTCGGCGCATGCGCAAACTTAAACAGCGTAATGTTGCCATAACAAAAATAATTTTGTAGTGTTATAAAAATACTAAAAAGGATGAACGCAACATGGTTTTACATAAATACCGACGTGAAAACGGATTAGATTCATTTTCTAATCATGATATAATTTACTTTTTTCATAGATATTGCTCATATTAACCTCAAATTAAAATAACTTACATTTTTCTAGATGGCAACATTTTTAACAAGTCAAATGGATGTGTTCAAACATAATAAAAAAAAACTAAATTGTCTTTGATGGCGATTTACTAATTTGAATTTTACGAACTTGGTCTAAAGATTCAGTCGATTTCTTCAAATATTATAATTACACATTATAAAATAAAATATATAATTTCCGCATTAATCATATCACTTATCAAAACATTCTTGATAATAAAATAACGCTCCTTTCAAAATGTAATAGCAATACTTACCACTTTATAAACGATTTGTTAGCAAAAATCAAGGGTTGAATTTTGTTTGGTTCTAGTTTAAAGATAAGGGTGTGTAATGATCTGTATAACAACATTTGATATCATTTCCAAGCTTCACTGAAGTTTTTTTATAAAATAAACCTAACCTAACCTAACCCAAAGTACATCAAATTAAATAATAACAATAGATATATGTGGTTTTTAAGATAAATTTAATTACCTATATCAAATGAAAATTATATCAATTGTTTTGTTGTTATATCCTTAGTAGCAACCCCTAAATAATGAGGGCTATCGCGTATAAATTCACCACTAGAGGCGCTAGTGTAGCGTGAGGTCTCCGAAATGTCAAATCTCATAGTTTTTGGGTGAGCAACGCGGGTTTATTTATAATTAGAATAATTTTGTGAATATTTTGCAATACCTGAAATTAATTATGGCAAATATGCGTTCTGGAGCAATTAATGTCTGTGTTTTGAGACAGTTTTGTCTTTCGGAAACCTTTGTCCTCCCTTTTTTCCGAACAAAAAGGGAACTATGCAACACTGTGGAATGCTCGATATTTTTATGGTACTTACGGTTTTAAGGTGTATTAAATATAATTTTAATCCAAACCTTGTTTTCACGCCTGTAATAACAGACTTTAGAAGCCATACTTAAAAGCCTCACGCAACAGTGCGCCATCTAGTGAGACAAAAAACGATAGCCCTCATTTGCGATTGTTATTGATTGCTTAAGTATTTATAAAGTTGTTTTTTTTTACAAAAAAAGTAGGTATGCACGTACAATGTAAAAGTACGCAGATTAGGGTATTGTCGACTTCAAGAAGTGATCCACTTAATTCCGCTCCGATATTTGCTAGCACCCACTTCAACTCCTTTATTGAATCAGGGTTCTTTCGAGCAATCGGCGAAGACTAAGCAATTTTGTTCCTTAAGTTTTGTTCCGATCTTACCCCGTCCGGATTGGTTCGGTACCGACATAATGATGCACCGATTCATCATAATGACGCTTTTGAATCGGTGAGTCACTTTGGATTTATACTGGCGTACCACCGGCTTAGCACTCGACCAAGCCCGACTAACCATTTGGGTTCCGATCCAAGTGATTGATTGAACAAAAGCGAAGTGATCGCCGATTACGGGCCGCTCGATTTCAATAAATTAGTCTTGAGTTAAACCTACCCTCTCGGATTGGATAAGATTTGAAAGAAGCCGATTGGGGATTCAGATCAGTTTGTCGATCTGACTCTTTCGAACCTTCAAATCTGAATGTAGGTAGGTACTTCGGAGGGATTTGCCCACCTCTTAAGGTGGATTTCCACTTGCGAGGCGAGACGACACGAGGCGAGACCAGAATTGAAATTTGTATGGCAGCGCCCGCGGCGGCTAGCGGCGGGCGCGCGAGATTGCATACAAATTTCAATTCTCGTCTCGCCTAGTCTCGTCTCGCCTCGCCGGTAGAATATCACCATTACGCAGAAGCAAAGCATACTTAGATACTTAATTACTTGTGTGTTACTTACTTGATTTGCACATCAGGTATGGATTTTGTACCTGGTGATCACTGCAGCAGTAGGTTTGCAGCTTAGTAATTTAGGCAAAGGTCGCCTTGGCTGAGGTGGAACATGATTTGAGTTTTATCAGCTCATGAAGACTTCGTATTGCAGTTTGCCACAGCTTCATTGCACCAGTCAGCTGCAGAAGCTATTATAATTTTTTAAGCCAAGGGGATCTATGTCGGAAAATTAGAAGTCCTGTTTCTAATTTAATAAACAACCAAGCGACCAAGCCACATTCTGCATAATACCTAATAGCGCCTTTCATTCACGACAGAATCGACACTTAATTAAAACTTAAGTAATCTTGATTCGGGTTTTTTGGTAGGTACTTTTTGAAATTAATAATATTTTGTTGATCTAATGTGTGACTCCAACGTAGGTACTTCTGTGGGAAGAAGGAACAACGAATCCAGCACCCGCTTAAAACTAAAGGTAAGTAAGTAGCTTAGGTATCTACATAACACAAGAAGTGTCAAATACAGCATGGCTCATTTTGAAGTCTGATTTTGACTAAGTGGGTACCATGGGCGCCGCGGGATGGGGGTACAAGGGGGTGCATTTGTACCCCCTCCCTGGCATAAAGGAAAATACATAGAACAAACAGAATGAAATCTATAAATGCACCTCTCTATATGCAGATGCGAGATGTAGAGCACCCTTCTGAAAATAATCCTACCGGCGCCCATGGTGGTTAAATAGGGTTCATTAAGTACATAGACTAGTCGATAGAAGGTAGGTATTATCCTTGCCAGTAGACTATGTGATCGTGTTATTAATGATTCTGAGTAGGTAATTAAGGTTGGACGTTTAAAGCAAAATTGGTTTACTTAAGGAAAAATTGTACGTGACGTATTGTATACTTAACTCTTTATTCTACATAAAAAGACATGGAATTAACAGATAATAAGATATACAAATGCGAACTTATCCCTCAGGCTGAGGCCGCACTACGGCTAAACCGCCGCGGTTTTTAAAGGCGTGACTTTGTGAATCAAGTAAACTAATGCAAGCGGCCGCAATGGCGTTTTCAAGTTTACGTGTATTTTTTTTTATTCGACTGGATGACAAACGAGCAAGTGGGTCTCCTGATGGTAAGAGATTACCACCGCCCATAGACACCTGCAACACCAGGGGGATTGCAGAAGCGTTGCCAACCTAAAGGCTTAAGATGGGATACCTCAAGTGCCAGTAATTTCACCGGTGTATAAAGAATTCACGGTCACAGAATATATTATAATAGTACTAAAAAGCGGTTAAAAACCGCGGCGGCTTAGCTGTAGCGCGGCCTCGGCCTTAAAGGGATCTCTTCCAGTTAACCCCCAAAAATGTGTTTGACTAAACTTTTTCGGTTGATCTTGACAACTAACTGTAATAAGCTATCGCACTTAACTAAGTACATGAATGTTTCTAAAACAAGACCCAAACTAGACAATCGTTTAGATACAAGCATGTGCGCACGTGGTGACGAACTTCTTTGTCTCGCTGCAGTCGGGCAAAAGTAGGTCAGGAGGGGACAGAGCTGTAACAATGATATCCTTACCGCTTGATCGGTTTTAAGTTGTCTCAATGGACAAAAGGTGATTCCAACTACATTGGTACACCAGACGAAGCAAAAGTGGGAAGGAGAAGGCTATAACTGTAGTCAAAAGAAGGGCATCACCTTTAATGGTTGCCTTTAATGGTGGCCGCATGACGTCGCCGTGCTCAAACGTTACTCGCGGCATCTTTCTTACTAGGGTCTTTCGGGACGTAAGTTGGGATGTCCACCGGATCAGTTTCAGTAAACACCCGAAAATGTTCTGGACGTTCTCCTTCACACCGCCGTTTCTACCCGCCACAGAAGTCAAGCAAGTGGTGTTACTGAGCAGCCCCTTGGCGGTGACCACCTGGGCCTCCGTGTATTGGGAAGAGAAGATCTCCGCCAGGCTGGACTCATCAACTAATCCGCAGTGCTCCTGGACCAGAACCAGGATGAAGATATTTTGTTTTGTTTCGTCACAACCCTTGAAGAAAGTAGTTTTTTTGTTTCTCATATGTCATTTTATAGTATTTTAATAAAAAAATATTTGCAACTATAATAAATTCCTTTTTTTAACCCGTCGACAATTAATTATTTTTAACTGTATGATGGCATTGTCCGTTTTTTAGGACAACATTGAGGGCAATCAGTTTATAAGGTTCTTGGTAATGTCCGTTTTAACGGACGTCCTGAAAAACCTACTTTCGGAATGGTTTTTTTTTTCATTATAGTAAATTTTAATCCACAACTGTCACTAAAAACGTTACAAGTGATAGATAACTGCATTCTTTCATGTCTTGCCATGTTAAGGGTTAAATAAAGGGGTCTAGCCATCGAATGCGATTTATCCCGTTCGGTGTTGAGTCTCTTGGTCCGTGGGGTACTGGCGTTCTGAAACTTTACAAAGAAATATCGAAGAGGTTAGTAGACATCACAGGGACCAAAGAGCTGGCAGCTTCCAGGACAGCTGGCAGGACAAAGAATTAGCTTGGTAGTTCAAAGAGGGAACGCTGCCAGCATCTTCGGAATCTTGCCTAAGGGGTCCGGCTTAAGTAATTTGTTTTAGTTTTTAGTTTTTTTTTTGTTCAATGTAGGTAGGTATTGTGTTTAGGTTAGGTGGATTTCATTTAATTGTTAAGCAAAGTAAAGCAATAAATGCTTTTCCCATCACATAATAAGTTAAGTAATTAAAATCTAGTGCCTACCCTCAAGCATTACATAAAGAATGGCAAACATCTCAATTAGTTGTAGGTACATACCTAGTTTACAAACATTAAGCCAAGTTTAACCACATTGGGCGCATTGACGTAACGTAGATTGCCTCGTTTAATAACTGGTATTATGTTCACCTTGAAACTTTTTATCCGCAACTTACTTAATTAATTCAAAACTGCGGTGTAAACCATACCATGAGACGCTACAGATTCAAACATATTTTGGACAAGATGTCAAAGAATCTAAACCGCGTACAGTCACCTCACCTGCATGAATAATATGCCACAGCTGAGTATGTAAAAATATCTGTCAGGTCCTACCGGCCCTAGAAATAGAGTCGTATTAGATATTTATATTATGCTTGCTTTGTTTGTCAGATATTGGTGCTGGTGAGTGTACCAGGTGGAACCTTTGTGGTATTGCTCAATATCACATTGATATTCCATACATCTGCCAGAGAATATAGCGAAATTGATTATGAAAAGGTACGCGATTCAGTTTCCTGGACCTCTACTAAAACTACCCCCACATTGCTAAACTAGCTCGATCAAACATATCTAAGAACCATCGCTAGAAAACTTGCAAGTATTTAAATGTTTTATTGAATTGAAAAAATTGCATTCAAATCGGTCCACCCGTTTAAGAGCTACGGTCCCACAGACAGACAGACAGACACACACACAGGTAAAAGTTAATGGTCACCTAAGTATACCCAACTGGTCTAGTTTGTTTCATGAACAAGTATCTGAAAAAATATAGTGTTTTTTCAGAGAAAATCCCAAGTTGGCAAATGAAACGTTTGGGAAACGTGAGTTGGGAAAACCGGCAGACGGAGACATACTTATTCGCATTTACGATATTACTTAGTAAAGATACTAAGAATTTTGTAGTCGTAACTGTTTTAGTTGGTTAACTCCAGTTTAGGTAATAAATAATGCATGTAGCAACAGAGGTGTATTTTGGTTATTTTGTTATAATTTATACTAGCTGTTGCATGCGACTTTCAGTAGGTATTGCTCTCCCGGGGCAATCATGCAATTTTCTGAGATAAAAGATTCTATGTGTTAATCTCTTTGAGTATTTACGAATAAATACTCAAAGGTTAATCCAAACTACATTGATACTATTTCTATGTTAAATTTTGTCCAAACCCGTTGAACCTTTTTTGCGTGATAGAGTAAAAAACAGTCAACATTTTTTTGGCATGGCACGTCATCAGATTGAATATGAATAGGTTCCACACTGACCCTAAGATCCAGTTGGTGCAGATGTGAAATGTGAAGGTGACAAGGTATTATCAACGTGAAAAGTTTCTATATAATGTTAAAGTGATTGTAAATTCAAATTTGAATTCATTTATTAATTCAGACTATTTCCAAAGTGTAGTGTTCCAAATTAAGCCTGATAGAAACATCAATACCTTATGTAAGTGATCACTTTGAATGCTGAATGCTTTCGATTATTCCGACAATGAAACGTTCATAATACTTAAATGTATAGCCACTTATTCATAAAACGTTACAAAATGTATGTTGTCCTTTATATCTTTTTATTTATAAGTATATTAAATAGCTGGAAAACGAGCATGCGGGACACCTGATGGTAAGTGATCACCGCCGCCCATGGACATACAGCATTATTAGGACTGCGGGTGCGTTGCCGAACTAAAGGGAGAGGGAGAGGGAGAGGGGGGAAGTGGGAATTTCAAATTGTACAATATAAGGTAATGTACTAGTACTCTTCACTATACCTACAGGTAGTTGATAATGGATTGAACAATTGAAACGATGGAAAGTACCTACAAAATAAATAAATAAATAAATATCATGGGACATTTGACACCAATTGACCTAGTCCCAAACTAAACAAAGCTTGTACTATGGATACTAGGCAACGGATAAATATACTTATATAGATAAATACATACTTAAACACATATTAAACATCCAAGACCCGAGAACAAACATTCGTGTTATTCACACAAATATCTGCCCCGGCCGGGATTCGAACCCAGGACCTCAAACTTCGTAGTCAGGTTCTCTAACCACTTAGCCATCGCGCGGTCGTCCAAATGGCAAAATACACCTTATAAGTAGTACTTCTAACTCATTATTACCAGGCCCTTAGTCTGTAAGGTTTTTATTGCATGCGCCACGTTTCCTGAAATGAATAGTTTTATTATTATTATTATTACTGATTATGTCAGAGCACATCAAACTGATGTTACCCTGTTGCTACCATGACTTTTTCCTTTCTTTAAAATAATCTTTTTCTAATGAACTAAAAGAATTTCCTTGCTCACCCGCGACCTTACGATAGCTAAGCTTATGCAAAATATGCGTGTTCAAGCAGTTCCTCCACCTCCACACCGTAAGAACACACACAAACCTATCTATCACCACCACCACACTACACTGACGCGTTTCGAACTCAACCAGAGCTCATCTTCAGAGTAACACAACCGTACACCATGCTACCAGTTGTTAGACTAACAAACCACAACCACCGTTTTAATTTGTCACTGTTACTCCTCAAGTACCCACAAATATTTTATGAAACAAAACAAAACTACCCACAAATTATTAATACATTTTAACCGTCCTTCAAAACTACCTTGATTTTTATTTATGTACTGTCAAGGCATGTCTTATTTACTACCATTGCTGAAATTAGACCCAAGCCGTAGCAAGGGAGATGATACTAAATTTACCTGCTCATTAATAATAGACCCCATACTGTTGTACCTAATTATCTCTATGCATTCCAAAACATCAAGACAAAACCCCTTGCCACAATAATGTAATGTAACACTTCATACGAATCTGAGTCGATAAGAATTGTTATTCTTGGGAATGGAAGATTTTTAAGAAGATAAGGTAATTTATTTAATAATTTGCAGTGCAAGATAACAAGAGATACAATGTTTTATAAAAAGTTTTTGGAACAAATTCATCATTATCATCATCATTCATCATCATTTTGGTAGGAGTCAAAAAATATTTTTTCAGTCTCTTTAACCTGGATTCGATCAAACCCGCATCGCAGTGCTTGATGATGTGACAAGAATCCAATAGCCTTAGACCCTCACAAGCTACCAAATCATCCATCACTTCTTGTAGCATTGGCTTCAAGCTACGAATACAAAGCACTGATAACGTATCACTGGCGTACACGACTGTACGACTCTTGCGCCGCTCGTTTCACTTCTCCACACAGCTAGTATGGTATCTCGCGCGATGCCCGAACGACGCGTGCGCTCTCAGTTTGAGCAACCTTGACCGAAAACAAGGTACAAACGGCCGCTCAGTTCTACCGACCATTTTACCTTATTGAGCGTAAGTGTCCGACTATTTAGTGAACTTGTTTATCCCAATTTGTTTAGTAAACCAGAATCCGGGTTTTTATTTATGCGTGCCATACGAACTGGAAAATGTTATTGTTTTGTTTTCCTTGATAATGATTCGTTTTTGAAGAGATTCTTGCCTGAAAATATGCGTGGTCATGTTTAAATTTAAGTTTATGCTTAATCAGAAGCAGCTGCTATTTCTGCTAGTTGATATAGGTACCTACGTGAATTCAGGAAATTTAACAGAAAAAGGTTTAGCAATTTTTTTCAAATACCGCTCGGAAATACTCACGATAATATCTGTAGATAACACGTTTTAATGATTTGCCTAGTGACGTTTAGGCAGACCATGAAACGCCGCCATATCGGATTTTGGATTTAGAAAATATCAAGCTGATCTCAGCTCAAATATCTTTCTCAGCCTTGCTGTGGAATTTTCGTTTAAATAGAAGACTACGACGTTTTTCCTACTTACCCGACTGTCGCCAGTAAGGCATGTTATTTATCCATCTATTGCTTAATGCCTAAAACGAACTATTCTTGAATATTTATTTATTTATCTCGGAAACGGCTTTCACGAACAGATGTTCGAGTTCGATTCGCACTTGGCCGTTTTGTAGTTAAGTAATACAATAAGAGAAATACAATACAATCCATATACTTATTAAGATAAGGCTCCCTATTGCTTACCTCGAGTTTTTCTCTCTGCGTACCTGTTTTATGTATCGCTCACTATTGTGGTGTACAATAAATAGTCATTGTATTGTACTGTGGGTTAGTTTGAATAAGCTACTGATATTCCGATGCATCCACTGGCGTTATCGATTACAAGGGGTAATTACATGAATGACCTTGAATAAGCTCCAGATATTTCGATGCATCTAATAGCGTCGTTATAACAGGAAGTCACATAGATTTCCATTAATAAGCTCCCGATATTTCAGCGCATCTACCTACTAGCGTTCTTATAACAGGAAGTCACATGGATTGCCTTTGACAGGCTTCAGATATTTCAATTTCAACGCATCTACTATCGTCATTATAACAGGAAGTCGCTTGGATTGCCATTAATAACCTCCCGAAGTCCCGATATTTCAGCGCATCTACTTACTAGCGTCGTCATTATAACAGAAAGTCACATGGATTGCCTATAACAAGTTCCCGATATTTCAATTTCAACTTTAACGCATCTACTAGCGTCGCTATAACAGGAAGTCACGGATTGGCTTTAATTATAAGCTCCCGATATTTTGTTACATCCATAATTAGCGTTATTGAACGGGTAGTCCCGTGCGATATTTCGACGCATTTATTAGCGACTTTATAATTATCGGGAGTAACCGATTCACTCGAATCACACCTACCGCTAGAAAATGCGTCGAAATTTCGGAAGCCTACTGAGAAGACAATCTCTTTATATTTTATTTAAATCCAGTGGAAAATAAAGTTAATGGGGATCATTATGAAAGTGTTATTGTGCCTACGTGTACCTATTTAGGTCCAGAAAATTATGAAATAAAAACAATTTATGGCATCCGGATACAGTTTAAGTAATATTTATCACAGATTAATTAAATTATCTTATTTATAGAAATACTCGTACGATACATTACCATCCTATGTCATCTTTGGTTTTATACGACCTGATTCACCTGCAATCAGTGGGCTTATCAAAATTAAAATAGTATTATTATTATATTTCCTCAATGGCGGCCTTAAAAGTTTTCCCGTTTTCCAAAAGGTAGCATCAAGCTAGATCGATTTATCATCCCCGAAAACCCCCACATACCAAATTTCATCGAAATCGTTGGAGCCGTTTCAGAGATCCTGATTATATATTTATATATATACAAGAATTGCTCGTTTAAAGGTATTAGATTGATTAGATAGATAGATTATTATTCCCCTCAATGGCGGCCTTAAGGCTTGGGCCATTGTCAGTTGCGATGATATGTAGGTACAGTAACATTTACGGAAACCTTACGTCGTTAGCGAAAAGCCACCTGTCAAAGATGTAATGTTCTGTTTACACTATGTGTAATCGCGATTATGATGAGATAACAAAAGGATATGTGTACTTAATTTTTTGATCCTTTTATCTTTCCATTGTAGTGTCTACTCTTGTTTCTGTTGTCCTTTCAATCTTTCAAAGGTTAACTGGAAGAGATCCCTTTAAGGGATAAGCTCGCCTTTGTACATCTCTTTCTCTTGTTAATTGTAATTTTCATTATGTTTTATGTACAATAAAGAGTTACAACAATAACAACAACAACAACTTAACAAGGTAGACAGACTTTTTGATATAGAGGCAAACGAAACGGGTTTGGGAACAATTGACATCAAATCCCTATCGGAGTTGCTACTAATTTTTGAAAATACTATTTGAAAGTGGTAGAAATATTGTGTTTTGTTAAATAAAAATTTCGCTAGTTGACAGTAATTGGAGCTGTTATTTCGGACTAGTCGGCTTTTATTAAAAAAAAAACTGTTTTATTAAAAACAATAAAAGCAATAAAAATGCTGACTGTACTTTTCGTTGTGGTTTGACCTCCTAGTTTTTCGGAATTTATGTGTGACATTACATCTGTTCACCATGAGGTTTACGGTCAAGGAAATATATTTTTCATTGTTTTTTTTGCTGAATCGTAACATGTCAATAGTACTTAAAGTACAATTCAATAGAATCTGACAATTTTCTACATATTTAAGACACCGTATCGTGGGCACACTTGATTATATATGTCCCTGTTGTTGCAATTATCATCTAAAAGGAATCAAAAAAGAATAATAGTCACATCACAAAGCCTTAGGCAGCCCGGTGTTTATATTAGTAGGCTGGAAGTGTCTACAGGATTGTCAGATTCTATTGAATTGGAGTTTACATGGCCGGCTTTTTAAATCTGGCAATGACTAAAATGATGAAATAATGGAAGTTACCTTGCAAAAGAGCAATATGAAACTGGTTTATGTTATAAATACAACTCGGAACTAATTTCAAAGGACATGTATCGTGTTTTCATATTCCAATAAATACGGAATAAATTGAATCACTTCGGTCTAAAATTAAGTCAGTACCTACATAATGGCACCAACGAACCAACCGAATCGTTTGTTCATTGAGATTTTTTTCCCCGAAAAGATACTTTAATATTATTATTGTTTGAAATTTAATTCAAATTTTTCCACCCACCGGTTTAGATTTTAGAGAAGGGGGGGGGGCGCTCGATCTTAATGAAAATTTGCACTTTAAAGTTAAATATTTTGCAAACAAATCACTGAATCGAAAAGTCGTTTTAGCAACCTCCAAATGGTTTTAAAAGACCTATCCAACGATACCCCATACTACTAGGTTGGATGAGTAAAAAAATCACCCCCACTTTACTTTTATGGGAGGTACCTCTAAAAAAATTTTTTTTAACTTTTTTGTACCATTTTGTCGGCATAGTTTGCATATATATTCGTGCCAAATTACAGCTTTCTAGCATTGATAGTCCCTGAGCAAAGCCGCGGACGGACAGACAGACATACAGACAAACATGGCGAAACTATAAGGGTTCCGTTTTTGCCATTTTCGCTACGGAACCCTAACATTGATACGACAGTACACGTCGTAAATGAAATAATACGGGCTTATTCGTTAGCTCGGTTATAAACTCACTGTCACGGAGTTCATTCGGTGCGCGCGTACCCAGTTTGTAGGTGTGCCTCATTCATTAGTTTCCTGACATGTCGATTACACAAGGGCGTTACAAAAATAATCCTGTAGGTAGGGGAAAGGGATGTTAAATAGTAGGGACCATTATTTTGTTTATTTGTCAATAAAAAACATCTTATTATCACACTCAGAATCGTTAATTAAAAAACATTTATTCTTATTTCGTAACCTTGAATGTATATTGCATGGAAACACTAGCGCCTCTAGCGGTACGTTTGCGATGTTCGTGTTTCCATACAAATTGAGATTTTAACGCGAACGCGATCGAGACTTATTTTGTAACCGAAAACTTACACTAAGGGTACAGGATGAAGACCGGAAGCTGTGGTTTAATTTATTGCTCCTGTGACAGGGCCCACCCGGTATATACTGTTATCTCTTTTGGTGAAATAAATTATTTTGTATTGTATTGTATTTGTATTGTATTTTTCGTATCTTTTGATCCTCTCGCGTAACATCTAAGTAACTTTTGTTTTTCCTTAAACTTGTAGGTACATGTTACGCGCACGCACGCACGTTAAATATTGGGAGCCTGATATTTTGACCACCACGGTCTACATCCCGTACAAATTATAAATTATATTGTTTACATGTGAATTGAACGGACAGCTTTATACTTGAAAATGAAAATGAAAAAAGTTTATTTGGGTATTACTGACGAGGTGGAGCCTCCTATTAAGCAAAAAAACACTTATTTGCGACTTTTGCTGTTGAAACTCTTGGGTGCGCCGCAGGGACCTAAAACTCAAAAAGTTTTTTTTCAAAGAAGCTTGTCCGTTCCACAGAGGTACAAGGCTGACTCTTTCCTTGGATAACGAATTGGCATTGCACTAGTTACGCAGCCAGCCTTATGTGGGGCCTGCCAATATTAGAATAAGTTAGTTTCAGTTCTTTTATTTTTATCCTCTTTTGTAATAGCCTATTTGTAATTTCTTACGTATTTCGTGTGTTAATAAATGATGAGAGCTGCTTATTTATTTTTTATTTTATTTACTAAAAACAATTAAATTTATTTATCACGGTAACATAATATGTTATCGTAACGATATTTAACATAACGTTACCATAACGTTAACATAACGATATTATCGTATTTATTGTAAACGCGGTAGGGCACAAAACATACTGTTCTCACAGCAAACTCTAATACTAACTGCAATCGTCATTTTTTCTGGCATAGCGCCAAAAAAGAAGTTATAAATACTAGAAATACAAAACAGTGCGATAAACTCACGTTTTGTTTACAGTACCAACATGACAGAAGCGAAGAGTCCGGAAGAGCTGCAGAAAGACTTGGAGCAGTTGAAAGGGTGGGTCGCTCAGCAACCCCACATGCCGAAGGATATGGGTAAGTTAACTTGGCCCTACTAGTATACTACGAAGTGCAAAATTCGAACTTCGTTTCTTTCCGTCCCGCTGACGCTTATATTATTTAATAGGAGAGTGAGAGGGACAGTATAACATGAACTTCGATTTTCGAATTGCGTAGTGGCCCCCCCCCAGGTCTTTTTCGTTAAAAACTCGGTATTGACAGTAAAAAAGATTCGATTTGTAGCATTCGAACATGGCGGATGTAGACTATATCTAATTTTGCTATTTCTGTTTGTTTGGCTAGTTGAAGTATAATTTTGATAGTGTTTTATGCGGCGATTAACATTAACAGTGAAGAACAGTGATCACAAAATTCTATATTGCTCTCGTGTCTGGCATTTTTTAATGCGCAAATTGTCTCCACGTTGTTTCTGGAATTTTACTATCAAGTTGCAAAAACTACATCGACCGTACAACGTCCCTCTCAAAGAGAGTTTACCTTGACACTGGCGAAATTGTCCTATTAATTAGGACAGAAAAGCCATATCTTAAAAGAGAAGAAGAAGGACAGTAAAAAAAAGATTCATTAATGGCGTCTACTTTTTGTGCTACTTATATCATTCAACTACACGTAGAGAGGAACCTACAGTCACAGAATCGGAATGGAACCTTTGCCAAAGAAATCATAGAGAAATTGATTGTGAAATAGAACCCTCGTACGTGGTTCAGTTTCCTCGACTGCTTTTCTATTGTTCTAGCTTCGTGGCGTCGTAAGAACTCGATTCACACCGTATTGTATTTTTTTTTACGTGACGTAGGACATGATGCTCTTTGAGTACAAACACAACGATAAAAATTAAGGAAACCTGTGCAACCTTGAATATGTTTGACTATTTAATATTAACTTTTTAATTATTTTTTAACGTGACGTCAATGACGACAGAGACAAAAGACGTATGCCTACACTATCAGCGAGATGCGTTGCTTTCGAAGACACAAAGACGCACGCTCTTCTCACTTTCCTTACTACTTCACTTGTCTAACGAAAACGTTCCCTCCTCGCTATTGCAGCGTGTATATTAAATAACTAGCTTTTGCTCGCTGCTTCGCCCGCGTAGAATTCGGTTATTGCGCGCTGTTCCCTCAGCAACTGTGCATTTTTTCGGGATAAAAGTAGCCTATGTCACTCTCTGGCCTATAAACTATCTCTATGCCAAAAACCACGTCGATCAGTTGCTCCGTTTCGACGTGAAAGACGGACAAACACACACTTTCGCATTTATATTTAGTATATATACAGTATATATTTAGTATGGATACGCTGATTTAACGAGTGTATGTGGGTATTGATATATACCTACTCACTTACCATAACTTGAACATTAGTTTTTACCACACAATTTTATATACTTAACATAACCAACTTAAAAAAAGTTGAAAAACCCAAACATCGTCATTTTGAAGTTTAATATCTCAAAAACGGCTAAAATGATTTTCATGAACATAGCTAAGATAAGAACCCCGAGGAAAGTCGCTTTCGCACAAAAAAAACGCATTGAAATCGGTCCACCCATTTGAGAGCTAAGATGCCACAGACAGAAAGACAGACATTGGGGTCAAACTTAAGTACCTGTACAACATCCCTCTTTTTGCGTTGGGGGTTAAAAAATAAAAAGTTGAGAGGCAGCGGCGCAGCCTAAGGCTGCGATCCACCAGAGATTTGCGAGGGTGTGTTGCGAGGAATGTGTTTTTCATGAACCAATAGAAACGCTTCGTTAACGCCTCGCACAGTATCGCTCTGGTGGAAACAGCTGAGCAGAGCGAGGCGAGTCTCTTCGTTCCATTCTCCGTACAAACGTAGTCCCGGTCTCATTTGAAAACTAGGCAACAGAAATAAGTAGATGACATTTTGTAAGTATGGACTAGACGTAATTATCTATGCCTGTGGTTTTTCAGATTTTCATATAAATTTGTAATATCAGAATTACAGGAGCTCAAAAGTCGACAAAAAAAAGATGTCAACTTTGCACGAGAATTACAGACTAATAAAGCATTTAGGTAGGTCTTTCAAAACTATTACGGGATTGCTAAGCCAATTTTTCGATTTAGTGATTTGTTTGTGAAATATTCAACTTGAAAATGCAAATTTTCATTAACATCGAGCGTCCCCCCCTCTAAAATCTAAATCGGTGGGTGGAAAAATTTGAAAAAAAATCAGGATGATAGTAAGTATATCAAACTTACAAGAAAAATATAACGGTTAAGTTTGCTTGAGAATTATTAGAAGTTTAAGAGTAAATAGCAGCCTATGGTATAAAATATACCTAAACTTGGAAGATTCCGTATAAAATGAGAAATCCTTAGAAAAATATTACTTAATTTTTTCGTAATGGCTACGGAACGCTATTTTGGGCGTGTCCGACACGCTCTTGGCCGGTTTTTATTCTTTATGATTACTAAGCAAAAATGAATGAAAAAAATGCGGCGGACTCCCTTGCACTTATTTTATCACATATATATATAGGACCCATTACAATGTATTGAATTTGAAATATTACTAGTGTGCGGCTCCGGCGATAGGTGCCGTCCGACTTTACAGGACTTCCCCCTGTACCATTTAAAATCCACGCCACACTGTACACGCCCTCCAACGCGTGTCAGTACTAATCAGTACCATATTTATAACGGCCAAGTGCAGATAGAAACATGCGGCGGAGTATGTCTCCGCCTTAAATCTGTGGAAATGACCCATTTATTCACTAAGGCGCAAACCAGCATTTCCCTATGACCTGAAACCGCCGCGATTTGTCCGGGTTTCGCGATCGTCAAGATAAGTGGCCATTCAGTCGCACAATAGCGACGTGGGTTCCCGTTACAGCTATTGTTATAGTTACAATGTTGCGTCGTACAGTACAGTAAAATATCATACCACTGCTGCTGCGTGTTAAGTAATTTTATTGTTAATGTTTTGTACCTTCGTACTGGCAGCGGTCATAGGTTATGAACGAGACTGCTGTTTCATACTTGTTAGGTAAGGAAAAATTTGACTAAACAGTCGGTTCCGTATACAAACGCATTCACTTGTTTTGTCCCTGGATAATTAAATAGTTTACGCTAGAGTAGACCAAATGTTGTTTACTTACCTACTATTTGAACTAAACATACCACTGCTATGGTTCTATTTTTTATTTTTCGTCATAATGTTGTTATTTTACGAACTAGGTACAAAACTTCGAAAAATACAAAAGTATATAATTCATTGGTTTAGTTTCAGTAGAGATAACGTAACTTAGCCAACAAAAAGTTTGTAACTTCAAAGTTCAATATCTCAAAAACGGCTGAACCGATTTTGATAAAATATATCTAAGAACCATCGGTAAAAAACCTGATTTCAAATAAAACAAACTGCATTCAAATCGGTCCACCCGTTTAAGAGCTACGGTGCCACAAACTGACACACATAGCGGTCAAACTTATAACACCCCTCTTTTGTTTGTTCCTATGTTTGTTTTTTATGGCGTTAAATAAATGTATTTTCTTTCTTTCTTTTTGTGTCGGGAGTTAAAAACAGACTATTTTTGTATACGAGCAGTCGGGGCTGGTTGTCCGTTTCATACTGTTTCCGGAGGGATTTGAGAGAGGACTTAATTTCTTGTGCTGCTTAAATTCTTAAGTTCTTCTGTTGGAATCTTTTGATATTTTTCCCTGCAACTTTATTTTATTGGTTATTAACCCCCGACGCAAAAAGAGAGGTGTTATAAGTTTGACCGCTATGTGTGTCTGTATGTCTGTGGCACCGTAGCTCTTAAACGGGTGGACCGATTTCAATGCGGTTTTTTTATTTGAAATCAGGTTTTCTAGCGATGGTTCTCAGACATGATTCATCGAAATCGGTTTACCTGGTTTTGAGATATTGAACTTTGAAGTGACAAATTCGGGGTTTTCCAACTTTTTGTTGGTTAGGTTAGGTTTAGGTTATGTTCAATGAGTATGAGAATATGAGAGCTTCATGAACTAAATTTGCATTTCAGATGACAAACTTCTAAGGAGATTCCTGCACAGCTGCTACTATGACATGGGGAAGGCACAAAAAGCCATGGAAACATTTTCGAGCCTCAGAGCATCATCACCTGAGCTCTTCAAAAACCGGGACCCGCTCTCGGCAGAAACACAACATTTCTTGAAGATCATGTGAGTACAGAAACCGGCGAATAACGGTTTTGTTGAACATTTTGATTTTTAGAGCATTTCTAAAAAAGTTTGTACATTTGATTTGCGACTCCGATTTGGGTAAAAAATTGCAGGTAGATAGTGAACGATACTGAGTTTAAATAACATAGCCTCCCGAAATGGCCTAAATAATTTGTATGGAAAGTTCTTTTTTGTTACCGCAAATCCATAGAGTTTTGGTAACAAAAAAAGGAAATTTCCATACAAACCAATTGGGACATTTTGAGAGGACTATGTATTACGCGGCTCAGTATCGTTCACTCTACATACCTGCAAATTTTACCTCTTCACAAATTATGTTTTATCTTTTCTTTCATTGTCTCATATATATGATAACTTTTTTTTGTGAATAAATATTTTTTATAGTTATTTATTTATTTGAAAACTCGTGAATTTA